>NC_081411.1:649657629-649789629 GCF_030272615.1 Cryptomeria japonica
ATAAGATCTCATACATATATGAGTGTTTACTGTGGCATAGAAATTAGGAATCATCACAAGATAAGTAGATCAAATTAAAACATTAAACATGATAGCTCAATCATAAGAAAACTCATTGAAATGAACCTAATTCTAAAGCACATTCAATAGAGGCATAAAAACAAAGCATTCAAAATGAAAATTATGCAAACCAGATGTAAGATTGAATACTCCTTCCATGCGGCTCCATTGTTGTTCTTTCCTCTTCAATGGGTTTGTGGATCTCACCTACAAGTGCTCACACAATTGAAAGCAAAAAAAGCTCAAGAGTACTAGAAACGAAAGTTCGGTAGGAATTCGAGATTCATGAAGGATCAAGGTTCAAGGGTTTGAAGGGTTAAGGGATTTGATTGAAGAAAATCATCCAATTTATAGAGAAATTGGAGAAATGAACAAATTAGCATGATAGTGATTTGAATGGAAATTCAAATCAAGAATAGCAAAATTATGACATGTTGCTATGCAAAGATTTATGACAATTTTATGACAAATTCTATGACAAATTGCTATGTCAAGACAAATTCTATGACAAATTGCTATGTCAAGAGTATGACGCACGAAGCACAAAAATAGGGAGAACTAGAGACAAGTTAATTAGGTGGAAATTGCAATTAGGAAATTAGAAAATAGGTGGAAATTAGGAATTAGGTAAATTAATTAATAATCTTTCATTTATTAATTAATTCACAAGAGGAAGAATAATTAGCCAATTAAATAAAGATTTAATTGTAACTTAGGATTAATAAATAATTTAGTAACCCTAGAAGAAGAAATGACAAATTAGGTTAAATGAATAAATCATAAAACCTTAGAAGACGAATTAGAAATGCGAAAATGACAATTAGGTCTTGATTGAAGATAATTAATGTCATGATTTTGAATTGATAAATGACCAGTGTTGATAAATGATTTAATTGAGAAAATGCGCCAATTGATGAGGAACAATGACTAATTGATCCAAATTGACATGATTGAAAAGGACAAGGATCGATGACGAATCGATCACAATATGACAAGATTGACAAAAGGATAAAGATCGACCAAAATCATGATTGTTGTTGATAAGACCAAATTTGAAAGTGAGATGAATGAAGAATACAGAAGAATGACTCGATGCTCGCAAATGATAAAGATCAAGTGCGTGACATAGGAGAAATGTTAATGCGACACAAAAACCTAAAATGAGGCAATGCGCAAATGTTAAAGTATGACCTCGCAAGCGTTGACCATTTTTGGGTGTCTACATTTACAATACATCATGCCGGCTATACAATATAATTACAATACAAAACAATATAATATCCATGTTGGTTGGGGTGCCAGTAAGATCTTCTGTTAGTGTAAACTGGGTGCCGGTGAGAATAATCTTGTTGTGCTTGCTAGTGCCAGTAGATGATGTTTGTTGCTGGTGTAGGCTGTGAACCATGTTACCAGTTGGTTTCCATCAATGACAACATCGACTATTCTCATCTAGGTGTAGAATGCCAACAATACCTTCAGCAGAATCATTTTTGTTTGTCATGCAATTCATAAACGAAGTCATGTTTAGCGAACTTTATGTATGGATAACATATGTGCAATGGATTTAAACAAACATACTTGCATCATTAGGTTGGACTTCCCCATTCCCCAGTAACCCGAAATGGTGACGGTTATAGGTGTTTTAACATGACTTGATTTTAAATAGTGCGACTAAGCCTTATGCAAGAGCTTTTCTTCCTATTGCAATAAAAATATGATATAATATTGGAGCAGGTTATTAGGGCCTAGAGCCATAATTTACGATGAAAAAAACCATCTATAAATAGTAGAAGCATTTATGCCAAGAGGCATCTACAATAACATCAAAAACAATAAGAACTAAATGTATGTGTGTAGCTATTATTACTGAGGCTATAATCAATGATTGGTTGATCTCACCTTCGTTCTAGCTTTGTTTTTATGTACTTTAGAACTGTCATGTTAAGGAACGAGCAATTTAGGACTACTAACCAAGTACAGTAAGAAACCCATGCTTTGACTGCTTAGGTGTATCGGTTCATGGGGCCCACTTAACCCAACCTATTGTGAGAAAAATAACAAGTGGAGAAAATTTGCAAAGAAGAACAATAACACATAACACACAGATTTATGTGGAAAAACCTGGTAAAAATATATCAGTAAAAAACCATGGGAAAATTTGTCTTTCATATTGATTCTCAGGAATTATAGAGTTACAAAAATCTCAAAGCCATTTAGGCCTTGTTTTTAAAGGAGGAAGAGATACTCTATATATACAAATTTTATAAACTTAATGCAATAATTAAGTTCTCAAATTTGCCACCTCTAACTCTTCGAATGCCACCACTATAGTCATATTATTGACTAAGCCTATATGTGGCTCTTGATCGTCTACAAGGTTGACACATATAGAGTACAACTTGATTCTCTGATGAATCGCTAAATAATTTACTAAGTCAACAAAACTAAGTTGCAGGGTCCTAGTTGGACATAACTTACTAAATATAGTAAGTACAACTCACACAACTACATGTATGACAAATACAAGAGAAAATTCCTAATTGAAGAGAACTTGTATGACACATATGGAAGAAAATTCCTAATTGACTTCACATTCCAACATTCTCCCACTTGAAATCAAATTTCAAACTCTGAATAATTCCTCTACTGAAAGACCATTGCCAATGCTACCTATCATCACATAATTTGCAGACCAAGAGAAGTTCTGCACCAAATGAACTGCTCTCTACTAATAGGTTTCATCATAATATCTGTAAGGTTTACATCAGTGTGAATCTTGGCTAAAGAGATCTGTCCTCCTTCCACCACTTTATGAACAAAGTGATATCGAATATCAATATGCTTTATTTTGGAATGGTAAGCTGAGTTTCATGCTAAGTGTAAATCACTTTGACTGTCACAATGTAGTACCATGTTATCTTGCTTCACTTGCAATTCACCCAAAAGTCTATGAAGCCAAATCGCCTCCTTGCTAGCTTGTGTTGCTACCATATATTCTGCCTCAGTGGTAGACAATGCCACCAATGCTTGCAACTTTGACACCCAACTAACAACACCTCCAGCTAAAGAGAAAACATAACCTATTATAGACTTTCTTTAATCTCTATCTCCACCAAAATCTGCATCCACATACCCATTAACTTGAAGAATACTCCAACTATAATAGATAGCAGCATCTGAAGTGCCTCTCAAATATCTAAGAATCCACTTCACAGTTGTCCAATGATTAGTACCAGGATTCACCATGTACCTACTGACAACTCTCACTGCTTTTGCAATGTCTGGTCTAGTGCACACCATGGCGAACATAAGACTTCCTACTCCTGATGAGTATGGTACATGAGACATCTCTGTCTTCTCTGCTTTTGTGCTAGGTGTAGACACCCAAAATTGTCATGTCTAATTAAATAAATATTTTATTTATTTAATTATCTAAGCCTAATTCTTCTATTAATTAAATAAATTTTTATTTATTTAATTAATTCATTTATCCTCTTCTAGCCTTATTTCTCATTTAAATAAATACATTTATTTATTTAAATTATCCTTTTCCTAAATTAAATAAATATTTTATTTATTTAATTGTCCTATTTCTTCTATTAATTAAATAAATCTTTATTTATTTAATTAATTCATTAGCTTTTTCTACACATGACACATGTCATTCATCTCTTAATTCCTACACTACCTACCTCTTTCATTATTTTGGTATTTCTTTTACCTACCCTCTAATCTTAGCCGACCTCTCTTTTTACACCTCTCAATCTTATCCCTCCATTTCATATTGTGTCTTCTATTTAAGGAGATGCCTTCTTCATTGTCAAACCCTAAGGATGCATCCTAATGATCATTTTTGGCTACACTACAATCCTACTTGCAACCACATTCCATTCTTTGTTGAGCTCTTGTGCATATAAAATTTGAGAGCAAATATATCAAGCAAGATCAATGGAGATAGGAAGAATAGAGATCAAAACCCTATTGGACATGTGATGGTATAATCTTTGTGATTTTATGTGATTTGCATTGTCTTAGGTAATCTTCATATGTTATGGTGGATCTTTGTTGATTGTTAGGCTAGGATTTTGGGGTTGAATTCATTTAGCCTTTCAATATTGTTATTATTGTTATCCATTTTCACCATATACATTTTGGCACGCCCGGTGGGACTCTTGTCCCTTTGCATTTAACCTTTTTGTTGCAGATTTTGTGTTGTTGAAGTTGCAGATCGGACATTTTTCGACGACATTTTAGGTTTTTTTCGCGTCTGCGAACTTTCGGATCGCGTCTTTGATTTTCAGGCGCGTCTGCGGAATCTGGAATCGCGTCTGTGTTTTCAACAGATTTTATTTTGCAGGTTTCAAACAGGGGCGTCTGTGTTTCATAAGTGCGTCTGTGTTGATTCTGATCGCGTCTGTGTCAGATAAGGGCATCTGTGTGTTTTGGCCGCGTCTGTGCATCACATAACCGCGTCTATATCATACAGACGTGTCTGTGTCTGAGGTAACAGCGTTTGTGTTTTTGACTATTTCAAAATTTTAAAATTTTCATTGATTCGATTTTCGGATTTCGCACTTAGGGTTTCAGATCTGGTTTATTTTTGGACTAAACCTTTCAGATCTAGCTAACTAAGTTTGTGCAGCTTGTTTTGGAAGTAAAAACGTTTTTGTTGAAGGCCCCTCTTTCACAAAGTCTTTTGGGTTTCTAAAATTTACCTAACTTGTGTGCTTGCAAGAAGGGGTGATCATTTGAAACAACCCAAACTACTAACAAATTTTGTTGCAGGTCCTTGGCTAGGGTTTTGAAATTTTGTTGTGTGCCTTGTTTTCATAGATTAGCAAACACTTCCATTGGTGCACTAAAATTGAATCATTGTCTTTTGTGTCTTGAGCAATAGGCTCTTTTTGTTTAATCTTTAGAGGGCCTGTCTTCCCGTGTGGTCATTAGGACTACTAGTGAGAAGAGAACGACCCAAGTGGTAGCAAAAGAAAAGCCATTTTCTTCCAAACCACTATAAATAAATGTATTCATGGTGAAAACTATGAATAACGTGTGCTGATTAGTTCATACCGACACTATGTCTCCCCATAAACCCGTTTGATCAAATTTATTTGATCATTTGTAGGGCGTAACCCCTACCGGCTGGGAGCCTTCTGTATTTACAGAGTTGAAAGTGCCGCATGTATGGCCACACGAGCGGATGCCCTTACTAGCACCTTTTTGTTTTAGAAGCCCAAATCCTTCTAGTTGTTGAGGCAGGAGGTCAGACCTCTGGTAGCGGCCCACACACATACGGTTCTTAGTAGAGATACAAAGTTCGCCATGGGGAGTTTTCATGGGGACTGATGCTTGGCTGACCCGAGAAGTGAGTGCCGATGGTGGAGCTAGTGAGGTCAAGCATCTAAGTATCCGCTCTGAATAGCGTAGCCTCGGGGGTAAAACCCTATGTGGGATCAACAACTATTGTCTTGGCCAGCCATAAGAATTGTGCTTGTCTTATGTTAAACATTCAAAACATTCAAGACCAAACAACAAAACATTGTGTCTTTTGTGTCTTCAAGTGTATGCAAAACATTTTACATCAAACAAACACACTTTCCTTGGAGTCATTTTGGAGTCTAAACACTTGCAAACATTGAGTCCTCATCAACATTGTGTCCTCTTGTCACGAAAAAAAGTCAAACAGTCAGATTTGGTCACAACAAAACAACTTCACAGATTGGAAAAATTGCACGAAGTTTACAGAAGCGCGTTTGTGTCTGTTTTAACCGCGTCTGGGTAATATAAGCGCGTCTGTGAAGGGCATAATAGCGTCTATGTGTCTAGCAGCGTCTGTGTTGAACAGAGACACGTCTGTGTCTCGGAATCGCGTCTGTGAAGTATACAGAAGCGTTTGTGTCCAGAATTGAAAATTTTTTACAGTCCAGCAAACAAAAGAAATCAGTTTCGGAATACTTGAGCTTCCTAGGTTGTTTCTTCAGGTTTCATCTAGCATTCAACCTGTCTTTGGGTCTCATACAGTCTAGCATTGCTTCACATCTCATTTTACGTTCATACTTGTCTAAACTTGAGTCAAAAGGTCACTTGCTTGTCCTCATCATACTTTGTCAACACACTACATACAACTACACTTTGCTAAGTGGTCCCTCATCAAGGTTTCTTACCTTTGGGTCTCATTTGGTCTTACTTAGAGTCAAGTTCAACTTACCTCATCAAGAGAAACTATCATCTCTTTGGAAGTCACACCTACTCTACTACCTACATACTTGGTCTTACACTTTGGACATTTCAAGTACACCTCAAGATTCATTTACACTCCATACAACTCTTGGTCTTCCATACTCTTGCCATTTTTTCATCTAGTCTCTCACATCTTGGTCAAACACCTAGTTCATGGTTGAAACCCACCTTCAAAAATCTAGGAGAAAAGCTAAAGAAGCTCAAGAGTCCGCAAACATGAGTTCTTACGAGTATGACAATGATTTATTTTTCAATCCTGAGCACACTACATTACCTGACATGGATGTTTATAGAAACAATCCAAATGTGGAAAACGCAGACACTACAAACAACAATGTTACACACAATGACAATGTGGACAACTTTTCAATGCAATCAGCAGATGTAGAAGAATCCATAATGAATCCCCATTTCAATAGATTGGTTGAAGAGATAATGAAGAGGGATCGACAATACTTCTTACACATGATGGCACAAAGTGGAGCTAAAATACCTCATGACTTTGACATGTCTCAACTTATGGAAAACCGACCCTCGCAACAAACTCACTCCAACACGGATCAAAAGAGACCCAATAGTGGAGGAAATAGAGGACCGCATATGGTACCTGAATCACCATCAACTTTGCTTCAAAAACCAGAAATCCCACATACACAGGGTCAAACATATGATACTTACCTTCGAAGACCATTATGGAAGCCTTATGCAGATAGATATGCTCAATCACATGCTCAAGCTATGGATCAATCAAAACAATTGGACATTCAAAGGCATGCTCAAAATTTGGACACAAGGAAACCTCATGTCAAATTTGGGGGCAATACAATGGAACATGACATGCCTATAGAATATGGTATATATGCACAAAATAGACATGGGATTCCTCAACATGAAGCTATGCCAAGTGCTCCATATATGTCGCATCAATATAGACCTCCTCCATATGAACATGTCTATGATCAATATCATCCATACATGCAACAAGCTCCTCCTCAAATTGGTGTCTCAAACATGGGGTATGCTACAAGAAATCGATCGCCCCCTAAGAGCAATTTGGAGCAACAAATCAGAGATTTACAAAAGAAAATGGAGGACATGAGTACACCAAAACCAACATACACTATGAGAGACATATGTCCTTATCCATTTGATAAAAGCATTCCAATGCCTCCATTTCTTGCACACTTTGTGACGCCAAAATTTGACAAGTATAGAGGAAAAGGAGACCCCAAGGCACACATAAGACAATTTTTCACAGCCTGCATTGAGGTAGTGGCAGAAGAAACATATTTGATGAGGTTGTTCCCGCAAAGCTTAGGCGATCAAGCTATGGAATGGTTCTCTCAATTACCACCTGGTATTAAGTCATGGGGTGACTTAGTAGAGGCATTTATTCAGCACTTCTCCTACAATATTGAAACGGATATCTCAGTCACTACTTTGTGCAATACTAAGCAAAAGGAGGGAGAATCTTTTGCGTCATTTTTACAAAGATGGAGAAATCTAGCTAGCAGATGCTCTTGCGAAATCCCACAGAAACAAATGGTAGAAATGTTCACTCAAAACGTTAACAAGGATATTGGCTATGATCTAAGGAAAGCTTGTTTGTCCACCTTCAAGGATGTTATTGAAAAGGGCTTGGCAACATAAAAGGTCTTAATTGAACAAGGAGTCATTAAGATATTCAAGGAAAACAAAGATGACTTTAAAGGAAAAGACAAGCCAAGATTTTGGAATAAAAACAAGAACACAGTCAATGATGGTGTTGTTGATGCTAACACAGTGCGACCCAAGTTCATCTTTTCAGGATCAAGTTCTACAAACAATCAGGTGAATACTCAAACAACTTCTAGATCACGAAGGAAGTACACTCCATTGGGAGAACCACTTGAATCAGTCTTCAAAAAGCTTGTGGCAAGTAAAGTGATCACAGTTCTAGATTTTCCTCCATATGAACCAAAGGTCCAACCAAATTGGTGGAATGATGATGAGTATTGTGAATTTCATAAGAGCAAGGGTCATAAGACAGGAAATTGCCATCGACTGAAGAATATTGTGCAAGATCTCATTGATAGAGGTGATATTGAGATTGAGGGACACTCATCCAATCAAGAACATGAAATGTTTAAAGAGCCATTCCCAAAGCATGACAAGGGAAAAGCCAAAGTCACAGATGATCAAGCCAACTATACTAGAGCACCTTATAACTATGATTCAACTATCAATCACATCTCGATGGACAATCATATCTCTACTATTACCATCAAGAACAAAAATCCTGAGAATCCTCCTCAGAGACCCAAGATTGTCCTAAGAGGTGTGGGATCTTCTTCGAAACCTACCTCTGAATGTCATGTTACAACTCATCAAGGTAAAATTACGTTGCCAGGTGCCTCCACTAAAAACACCACTTCTTCATCAACCAAGCCTGAGTATGACCTCGTAGAACAGTTAGGGAAGACACCCGCGCTCATCTCCATCCTTGAGCTCTTACGCATATCCCCCGCTCATAAAGCTATTCTTGACAAAATCTTGAGAGACACCGCCATTCCTACTAATTTGAACGTGGACCAGTTTCAAGCCATGGTGGGATACCTTTCCGTTCCACACTCCCTCACATTCACAGAAGCCCATGACGCCTCTATAAGTCAGCCACATAATGCACCTTTACATGTTGAAGCCTTCATACATAAACATCGAATAAAGCGAGTCCTGATAGATGGAGGAGCTGGTCTAAACATTTGTACATTGAGCACTATTAAACAATTGGGATATTCTGATAAAGCTGTGAATTCTACAAATCAAATCACCATCAAGGCATATGATGATGAAGAGCGCTCATCCAAGGGCACAGTCACCTTGCCTCTAAGAATTGGGCCAGTCATAAAGGATGTGGTTTGTCAAGTCCTAGATCTGGATCTCACATACAACATATTGCTAGGACGTCCTTGGATTCATGAAATGAGGGCAGTCCCATCAACATATCATCAATGCATTAAGTTTCCTCATAATGGAGTCGAGGTAACAGTTAACGGTGATCCTAATCCGTTCGTATATTGCAATAACCTGAGATCACATACTGAGACCATTATTCCCAGTAATCATGAGGCTACTCCTTCTTCGGTATACATTGATCCTGAGTCATTGAAGCCTTCAACATCAAAACAAGGTGAACTTAAAGGCAAATTTCAGGACAAAGGCATGGGAGAATACACTGTAAATCAGACCATGTATTTACGACAAGTCATGAGCTCTCCAAAAGAATATGGAAGGCCACATCCTAACAAGAAAATATCCATCATGATACTCAAATGGGATCCTACTACCTTTCAAAGATGGGGCGAATTGGAAGAGGAAGATTTATACAAAATGCTCTACAAAGACATTGAAGAGGACACACATGATCAGATCAATATACCTTGTGAAAAATATGGCAAAGGCTTCAAGATTCTACAAAAATTTGGGTATGATGGAAAAAGCCCTCTTGGGTTACGCAAAGAAGGCGTTATGGAGCCCTTACAACCTGAATTAACTATAAAAAGGGAACGCTCAAAGGGACTTGGTTTTCTGACTTCCAAGATCCACACTAAAAGGACAGAAGAGGCATCACAAATCAAAGTTGCCAAAATTCAACAAGAGGATTACTATTCCACAGATTCCAACAAATGGGAATGGGGTTCAGACAAATCCTCCAGTGACTATGAGCTCACCGAGACATTCAGAGAGCCAGATGAACCCACAGAAGAAGAGGAATTTTATAAAAAGTTCAGAGTTGGTCAAGAAACAACCCATAAGGATTGCACACAGTCTTCATTTCAAGGTTTTAGGTCGAAATCACATAGGATGAGGACACCTGTCCCGGAAGGCGCTACTAGTGACGACAATTTAGATTTGCTTGTGATCGAAACTGATGAGGAGAGTGCCATCGATGACCTCGACGATTGCCTCGATATACCCGAATATAACCACATCTTCACTCTTAGCCCCACAAACTCTGAAAACATTAAAGGCCTTCCCCTTGTTCACCACCAACTCATTGACTGGGATTATGAAGGACACAATTTGACACATTTCAAAATGACGAAGCTATTATTGACTATCTTGGCATATGAGATGATCTTCCCCCTGGGGACCACAAAGCAGGATACACCATAGAACTCAACAACATGGCATATTTCGGTGAGGGTGTCGGACCTTCCAGTCGCAAAAATGTGAAAATAAGAACAAATCAAGGGTCTTATGGCGAAAACCACACTGTGGCACTATCTGATTCCAAAAAAGTAAAAAGAAAGGATGCATCTGAGGGCGAAAACCTCTCTGAGGCACCCAAAGATGGAAGGCTCGACATTCTCCCGACATCATATGAGGAAAAATCATCCATGTTGGTAGAGGAGACTATCAAAACAAACATTGGTACAGAAGAAGTTCCACACAACATATTCCTGGCTCAATCATTGACAGAGTCCGAAAGGGGAAAATTCATAAGCTTCTTCAAAGAACGACAAATCAACTTTGCATGGTCATACGCTGATATGCCTGGACTAGATCCGGATTTGGCAATGCATCATTTGACAGTCAAACCGGGGGCAAAGCCAGTGAAACAGAAATTAAGAAAAATGCATCCACAAGTGGCATTACTATTCAAAGCAGAGCTGGAGAAGTTATTGGATGTCGGATTCATACGCCCAATTGATTATCCCGAATGGATCTCCAATTTAGTACATGTCAGTAAACCAGATCGTAGCATCAGAATATGTACAGATTTCAAAGACATCAACAAAGCTTGTCCGAAAGATGACTTCCCATTACCAAATATCGATTTGATCGTTGATCTCACAGCAGGTCACGAAATGTTATCTTTAATGGATGGATTTTCTGGTTATAATCAAATCAGGATTGCACCCGAGGATCAACACAAAACATCATTCACTTGTCTGTGGGGAACTTTCTGTTGGAATGTCATGCCCTTTGGGCTGAAAAATGCAGGCGCTACATATCAAAGAGAAATGACCACTACCTTTCATGATCTCATGCACATAACCGTGGAAGATTATGTTTATGATCTCTTGGGTAAATCAATAGATAGAGATACACATTTGGACATACTTTCAGTCGTCTTTGATCGGTTGGAAAAATACAAGGTAAGATTAAACCCCAAGAAATGTGTCTTTGGAGTAACCTCCGGGAAGCTCCTAGGATTCATTGTGTCTAAAAGAGGAATCGAAGCCGATCCAGCAAAAATCAAGGCTATCTTGGACATGCTGCCACCCAGAAATATCAGTCAACTTCGATCCTTACAAGGGAGACTCCAGTCTATACGAAGATTCATAGCACAAATTGCAGATAAGTATAATCCTTTCCAGCACCTGCTACATAAAAATATCAAGTTCAAATGGGATGATAACTGTCAACAAGCTTTTCAGACGCTCAAAGATTATCTTTTGAATCCGTCAGTTTTGATGCCACCAATTCCAGATCAGCCTTTGTTACTATACATATCAGCTACTCCAACAGCAGTGGGGGCACTCCTAGCACAACAAATAGCTGACGGCAAGGAAAAAGCAGTATACTATATCAGTCGCACATTGGTGGGATATGAGCTAAACTACACACCAATCGAACGTGCATGTCTCACTGTGGTTTTTGCTTCATAGAAATTACGACATTATATGCTCACTCACAAGACTAAGTTGATTGCAAGAATTGATCCATTAAAATACCTTCTCAACAAAGCTACACTTACTGGGCGACTGGCCAAATGGGTAATGATCCTGAGTGAATTCGACATCGAGTATGTAGACAGAAAAGCAATAAAAGGACAAGCAATCGCGGACCAATTAGCAGATGCTCCCATGATAGATGATGTTCCTCTAAATTCAGAATTCCCAGATGAATCCATTTTAACAATATCACATGCAAAGCCATGGCAACTGTACTTTGACGGCTCATACACACAACATGGGGCAGGAGCTGGTATTCTCTTTATAACTCCTCAAGGCGATTCTATACCAAAATCATACCACTTATCATTTCCTTGCACTAACAATATAGTGGAATATGAGGCATTAACAACTGGATTACGAATTGTAGTTCAGTGGAAGATCCAAGAAATTCATGTTTTTGGGGATTCTCAACTTGTCATCCGTCAAGCAATTGATGATTACCAAACAAAAGATGAAAAATTAATGCCTTACAAGCAACTGGTAGATGATTTGAAACAGCACTTCATAAAGATAGATTTTGAGCAGATACCAAGAGAGCAGAATCGTGCTGCAGATGCCATGGCTACAATTGCTTCACTGATTGATCTACCTCAAAATGAGACCTGCTATGAGTTCCTGGTAGACAACCTATTGGTTCCTTCATATGAGATCACTCCTACTGAAATGATATGCGTTGTTGGTCCCGAATCCCAGTTATATGGTTCCATATTCACATATCTTCGCAACAATACCTTACCTCCTGATCTATCGAATAACCAACGCCGCACTTTCATTCACCAATCCTCTCGATATGTCATTTTAGCTGATATCCTATACCGACGAGGTCTAGATGGCACTCTTCTTAGATGTTTAGAAAGCGATGAAGCTCAGATTGCGTTACGTGAAGTGCATGAAGGGATATGTGGTCTGCATGCTAGTGGTCCTACCTTGGCCAAGAAACTCATCAGGACTGGATATTACTGGCCCAATATGGAAAAAGACTCATATCAGTTTGTCAAGAAATGTAAGCAATGTCAAATTCATGGAGACCTCATACATGCACCAGCACAAGAACTACAACCACCTGCATCTCCTTGGCCCTTTTGTCAGTGGGGACTCGATCTCATAGGCAAGATTCACCCTCCTTCTTCCAATGGTCATAAATTCATTATCATAGCCACAGAGTATTTCACAAAGTGGATTGAAGCCGTGCCTCTCACGCAAGTCACTGGGAAACAAATTGCTACCTTCATCCTTAACTATATCATTTGCCGATATGGTATTCCTAATTCCATTATTACTGATAACGGGCGTCCCTTCAAAAATCAGGATGTTCGTGAACTCTGTGACCGCTTCCATATTTCCCATCGTTTCTCCACACCATATTATCCCCAGGGTAATGGCCAAGCTGAGACATCTAATAAAACAATTCTTAAAATCCTCAAAAAGACAGTCGACGACGTTGGCCGTAACTGGCATATCCAACTCAATCCTGCACTTTGGGCCTACCGCACAAGTGTTCGCACACCTACAGGAGCTACACCCTACTCACTTGTCTACGGCGCTGAAGCCATCTTGCCTATTGAGATCGAGTTACCTTCTTTATGGGTCTCTTTGCAAAACATCATCAATGATGAAGATTACAGGGTCTCTCGCTTACAAGAACTAGAACTGCTGGATGAACAGAGACAAACTGCTTTTAATCATCTCAAGGCTTACCAACAACGAATGAGTCGCAACTACAATCACAAAGTCAAGCCTCGCACATTTGAAGTAGGTGACTTGGTTCTCAGAGAAAATCCTAAAAATCAACAAGACAGAGAGAAGAAGGGCAAGTTCGAACCAAACTGGCTTGGTCCTTACATCGTTACAACAGCCTATGGATCCAGTGCATATCAGCTCTCAACTACAGAAGGTGAACCTTTGGAGGATCCTATCAACAGCATGCACCTTCGCTGATTCTACACATAGCTCTTCAGAATATCCTAATCCAAAAATACAAAAAAATAAAATAAAATTCAAAAATACAAAAAAATTATAAAAACAAAAAAATCGTTACTTGGTGAAAACCTGGCAAACAGGCGCCCTGTGACAACAAAAAAAAAAAAATTGAAAAATCAAAAAAGTAAAGAGAAATAATTTCGTCCAATGGTGAAAACCACTTCGGTGGCGCCCTGGGCAAGTACCATGGTGAAAACTGGGTCACCAGCGCCATGCGTAGAGACATTGCTCCTCCCTCCTTCAGGATTCACTTTCATCACTTCACTTTGCACACACTCACAACCTATTCACTCACAATGAACTTACCCATTCCCATCATGGCTTGTTATTGATCTACCCAAGATTGGTTAGCCATTCATACTAACCATCCCTTTTCACCCCTTTCCATCCATAATAAATCAGATCCTATCTGTGGCTAAGGCAAAATCCTACGTCTAGTGATGGGTGTGGAACTAAGAATATCACATGTTTCGAGGAGTACAGTTCTTCCAGCTTTCTTCAGTCTATCCGCGCATAATCCGCAATAAAGCAACATTTGCATCGCCAGTCCGTAATAAAGTTTCATCTTCTTCGCAATAAGGTATCAGTTTCATGGATTCAGCTAGTTTCAGATGAGACATAGTAGCAACAATGGGCTTCAAAAAATCAAATCTTTCAACAGACTCAGACAACATATGGTTCAGTGCTATCTATCCTTTTTGTGAAAGTAAACATTATGACCACAATCAAAATTCAACTTATACAAGTGACAAGAGACACTAAACTTGAGGACTACAGTGGATGTTGGTGTCGACTCTTGGTTTTCTTTTGATTTTATCTTTTGGTGACATGTCTTTTAGCCTTTCCAGGATGTCTTTGATTAGAGATTCTATCTCCAGGATGTCTTTGACTAGAAAGGCGAGGATGGGGTATCGTCACCTATTTGTATTTGCTGTCTGTGGATTGTCTCTTAGTAATGCTATGACTTGTCCAAGGATATGAGGACACTGTGAGTCTAGTATGAACTGGGGCATTCCTTGTTTGTGACTGTCTTCTCTCCATGCAAATGGGTACAAAGACTTTCTGGGTCGAACATATGTCTCGATTTTCATAACCTACTTGCCATAATAAAGCTCAATGATGATAATGCACAAGAAGCTATTTCACTTTCATATCTTCTATCTTCCATCCCCCTTTCTTGATTGACTTCCATCGTCCTTCTTGAGTCCGCGTAGCCTGCTATCACATGACTGAGTATAATGACATACCAAAAACATTTGCATTTCATGTAGTTTACACCTGCATTACCACATATAAGTATTTCACACATACATATAGATATCACAACTACATCACATCCTGCACACAACACTTGTTAGCACAATTTACATTTACATTATCATATTCATCTGTATTTCATACATTCACATTTGCATCATGCATCACATATACAACATAAAAGAACAAAAATATTGCATTGCATCATGTACATATTTGCATCCATATCATAAGCATCACATAAGAACATCTCATCACATAGGTACACATGCATATAGCTGCCACAAAATGAATCATCTCATATATATATATAAAGTTTCATGATACAATGATGTCAAAAATCATATGGCTACAAAATCACCCGCAGGTGTCTACAATACAAAAAATGGTACAAATATTGATACAAGGGAGCCCTCTATGGCTATGATGAACTCCCTCCCTCGGAGCCGCCTGGCCTCGACAGAGTCTGAGCTCTAGAAGGACCCACTCCAGGATCACCCTGCCTGTCTAGTGGTGGTGGAGGACCCATGACCCTGCCACTCGATGCCTGTCTCCTCCGGCTCCCTCCCGTAGCTGTCGTTGTCCGCGATGGTCTATGGAAGCTCCTCGCCCGCTGATCTACTGGCACGGCACCATAATACAGGTCCCTCCAGTAGGCAATCTCCTCTCTGGCTTGTAGGACATATGCATAACCTGCTCCTGCGTCCTCCGCCACCTGCCTCCCTGCCCTCAGCGCTGTCTTAGCCTCCGTGTAATGCTGAATCACCTGATCCCTCTCCCGCTCAGTATCCCTGAGCTTGATCCTGAGTCGGTCCCTCTCCCTCTCCAGATCCTGGATCTCATCTGCCTGGCCCTGGCAGATCTCCCTGAGCTCAATCAGCTCATCCTCCTCTGGATCCCCACCCTCTGCCTCTGCCTGTGGCTCTCCCTCTGCGGGTGCCTGCCCCTGAACCTTTCCCTGTACCTGTACTGGTGCCTGAATGGGTACCTGTCTCAGTACATGCCTAGGTCCCTGTACCTATCTCCATCCCTGCTCCTGTGCCTGTACTGGCACCTGTCCCTGTACCTGTCCCTATCTCTGTCCCTGTGCTCTAGGACCCTGTGCTACTGGTACCTGCAGGGGCAATCCACCGCGACCCCTCACCACCTGGGCCTGTCCCTCCTGTCCACCCTCCCTCCGAGGTGCCACCCTCCTCTCCCCAACTACTCCCCTCCGCCTCCGTCAGCCTCGGCCTCCATCACCCCCACCATCATCATCATCATCTCCTCCTCCATCTCCCTCCAGTAGCTCTCCTGGATCTGTCAATCGAGGGAATGGATGCTCGGCCCAATATGCTGAATACTCCGCATCCATCTCGGCATCCTCGATCTCTGGCCACATATCCCAGGGTAGGGGCACCATCTCTGCCAGCTGTGTCAGTGCCTGATCATATGACAATAAAGGCCTGAACTGCGCCTGATCCCTAACTGTACGGGCATACATACCCGAGCCTCATGGCATCCTCTGGATCCTGCCATACTGTCTGCATACTCTATCCACCAGTTGTCTCTCCAGTATATAGGACGTCCGCCCAATCAGATACCTGCTCTGGAAGGTGTAAGGAAGCTCCACTACGTCATCCTCCCACTCCTCACATCCCAGATACGGCCTCCAGATGACTACATCAATGTCATCTATCACTCGCCGCCAATGCTCTAACCTGCCAATTCGAGGCTGCGAAGTGATCATGTCATACAGATGCACAAAACTCCGTCCATGAATTCTCCCTCTGAAATGTATCGGCCGTGTGATAGGCAGATGCTCGTACGCCCAAACCTGCAGTAGTGTCACTCCACAGCCCAGTCCCACTGATCCATGGTATACAAACTGGTGCAGCTCATAATATAGGTGGGCCAACACACATGGACCCCACGCATATCTGGTGTGATGTGTCACCAATGTCTCCAGTGCTCCTCCCCAGCCCACTGCCAACCCCCATGTCGCCCTATCCGGACATAGGAACCCACTGATAGCTCCTCCAATCACAGCTGTCAAAGCTAACCCTGTCGCAGTCATGGTATCCCATGCCACATGTCCTGCTCTCATCTCTAGGCCGGGATCCTAAAACACCTGTCTCAAAGCCTCTCTGTCTCCGTCACGATCATATGGAATCAGATCTCCATCAATCGGTATATGCAGAATCCTGTATACATCCTCAAGGGTGACTGTCATCTCACCCATCGGCAAATGGAATGTGCATGTCTCTGAATGCCATCTCTCAGCCAGTGCAGTCAGCAAACCCATGTTTGCCCGAAACTCAGGCACATACAACACATGTCTCAAACCCATCTCTTTGATGGCAGCTCTATCCTGAAATGACAACTCCAGTCGCAACCTCTGTGTCGACGAGAATCTCTCCCGTGACTCTAACATAGGCAAATACTCCTGCAATCAAACAAATCAATCATGTCAGTCATGGTGGCATTCACTGTTCATCACAAAATGCTACTCGCTATCTAAATGCATATGGTTATCTATCTCAGTGACACTCACTGTTCATCACAAAGTGTTGCTATCTATCCTAGTAGTGCTCCCTGTTCATCACAAAGTACTACGTGTGTGACATTCCCTGTTCATCACAAAGTGTTACTCACATCTTGCACTTCCTGTTCATCACAAAGTGCTGCTCATACCTTGGGTACTCCCTGTTCATCACAAAGTACTCTATCTTGGTGCTCCCTATTCATCACAAAGTGCCTTGATCTATCCTAAGTCTTCCTAGAGGACCTGCTTGAGTGTATCCTCTCAGCAGCTTATCCAATCGACAGCGTATGTTCATCACAGAACTGTCGATTTGACCTAGAAGACAAAACCTTGCATTTTTTGGACATAAACGCGTTTCTAACTCACAAACGCGCCTATTGACTACACAAGCGTGCCTAAACAACATAGACGTGCCTGTTTGACATAAACGTGCTTACATTGTTCACAAATGTGACTTTGGCACACAAACGCCCCTACATGACGTAGACGCGCCCGCATCTGGCACAAACGCGGTTCCAGACACATCAGACGCGCCTGTCGGACACAGACGCGCCTGGCACCAACGCAGACGCGGTTTCCCGATTTTTGCATTTTTTGCATCCTACTTCTAAGCGCATTTATTGCCCTATCTACCATGCATTAATGACAAAAGCAAATGCGTCAAAATACGAGGAGGTTTGGTGGTACTTACCGGCTCTCCTGCCTCTGTTGGTCTCTGAAATCGACGAACGCGGTCGAATCTGTGCACGAAAGCCATCGCTGCTGACTGCTGCTGCTCTTTTTCTCGCTCTGCACTGTGATCTCGTGAGGGTGTAGATGACAATGAGGATGTATTTCCCTCGTGGTCTATCTTATAGACTGCCCTAGCCCTCCTTTTCCGAGTCAGTCTTCTTCATCCCGTGACTTTGTCACTTTATTCAGTCAATCCATTCTAGCCTTTCTTTCTTATCGAGAGATTGTCTGCAATCTTTTCAGACATTTTCATCCAATCTCTCGAGGGGGCATATCATTCCCATCTTGGGGCAACTCTGTATCAGTTCATCTTATCTTCTTTGAAACAACGCGACAAGCCACATTGTCTCAAAGAGGGGCAAAATGTAGACACCCAAAATTGTCATGTCTAATTAAATAAATATTTTATTTATTTAATTATCTAAGCCTAATTCTTCTATTAATTAAATAAATTCTTATTTATTTAATTAATTCATTTATCCTCTTCTAGCCTTATTTCTCATTTAAATAAATACATTTATTTATTTAAATTATCCTTTTCCTAAATTAAATAAATATTTTATTTATTTAATTGTCCTATTTCTTCTATTAATTAAATAAATCTTTATTTATTTAATTAATTCATTAGCTTTTTCTACACATGACACATGTCATTCATCTCTTAATTCCTACACTACCTACCTCTTTCATTATTTTGGTATTTCTTTTACCTACCCTCTAATCTTAGCCGACCTCTCTTTTTACACCTCTCAATCTTATCCCTCCATTTCATATTGTGTCTTCTATTTAAGGAGATGCCTTCTTCATTTTCAAACCCTAAGGATGCATCCTAATGATCATTTTTGGCTACACTACAATCCTACTTGCAACCACATTCCGTTCTTTGTTGAGCTCTTGTGCATATAAAATCTGAGAGCAAATATATCAAGCAAGATCAATGGAGATAGGAAGAATGGAGATCAAAACCCTATTGGACATGTGATGGTATAATCTTTGTGATTTTATGTGATTTGCATTGTCTTAGGTAATCTTCATATGTTATGGTGGATCTTTGTTGATTGTTAGGCTAGGGTTTTGTGGTTGAATTCATTTAGCCTTTCAATATTGTTATTATTGTTATCCATTTTCACCATATACACTAGGGCACTGTTCAGGAGACAATTTAATATGAACAGGAAATAGAGTACTAATTGGTTGTGCTTTCTACATATTGAAGTGTTGCAGAACCTTCTCCACATAAGTTTTATGTGACAACCATAATTTACTGTTGTTTCTATCTCTATGTATCCTCATTCCAAGAATATGATTTGCACTGCCTAAGTCCTTCATCTCAAACTCCCTAGCAAGATGAGTTTTCAAATGGATGATTTTATACATGTTGGGACCTGCTACCAACATATCATCAACATACAGTAGTAGAATAATAAAACTACTATCATCATACCTTTGAAAATAGGCACAATGATCAGCCTCACATCTACTAAAACCCAAACTCAACATGGAAGAATTAAACCGCTTGTACCAACCCCTTGGCACCTGTTTCAAACCATACAGTGATTTTCTCAGCCTACAAACAAGATTCTCATTGCCTCTTTCCTCAAAACCTTATGGTTGTTGCATATAAATCTCCTTAGAGAGATCACCATGCAAGAAGGTTGTTTTTACATCTAACTGTTCTAATTCCAAATCCAGACTAACAACAAGAGCTAAAACAACTCTAACAGTTTTTAACCATATAATAGGTGAAAATTTTTCTTGAAAATCAATACCAAATTTCTGTGCATACCCCTTGGCCACCAACCGAGCTTTATATCTCTCCAAATTATCATTTAAATCTCTCTTCAACTTGAAGACCCACTTGTTCCCAATAGCTTTTCTCCCCCCAGGCAATGTCACAAGCTCCCATGTTTTGTTCTTATGCAGAGCTTCCATCTCCTCTTCCATAACAACTCTCCATTTGCTTGCACATTCGGCTTCACAAGCCTCCTTATATGAACTAGGTTCACCAACATCAGTAAGTAATGCACAAGAAAAATTACAAGTAAGAGAATACCTTACAAGTGGTTTGATTACTCTACTAGACCTTCTTAAAATAGGTGATGATTCACCTTTTGGGTCAATTGGTTGTTGTTCTTCTGGTTTATCTTCATCTAGTTGCTTTTCATCTGGTTGTTCTTCATCAAACACATCTAGATGATCATCACATTTTTCAACCTCTACTGGAATAACTTCCATACCTTGTTATTATTTACCTCTTTGCATTGAATTTTCATTAAAATACACATCTCGACTTACAATAATCTTGTGGGCAGTAGTATTCCACAATCTGTATCCCTTTGTACCTTCTACATAGCCAAGAAAAATACATTTTGTGTAATTCTTGTCCAGCTTATTTCTATTCTCTTTGGGAATATGTACATAAGCATTGCAACCAAAAATACGAAGGAATGAGTAATCAACAGATTTACCTTTCCATATTTCTTCTGGAATTTTATTATCAATAGAAGTAGTGGGAGATCTATTGATCAGGAAACAAGTTGTATTTACAGACTCACCCCAAAAAAATTTCTCCAAACCAGCAGCACTCAACATGTATTTGGCTCACTCCATGATTGTACGTTTCGTGCGTTCAGCAGCACCATTTTGTTGTGGTGTCCTAGCAACTGTCAAGTGTCTTGCAATTCCATGCTCACTGCAAAATTGATTAAATTTTGTTGAACAAAACTCACCTCCGTTATCAGTTCTAAGACATTTTATTTTCTTACCTTTCTGATTCTCTACCAGAGCTCTAAACCTCTTAAAACAAAAACAAAAACACTTAAGATTTCTTTTTGAGAAGATAAATCCACACCTTACGGGAATAATCATCTATAAATTAAACAAAATATGATGAACCTCCAATAGATGTTACAGGAGCTTCCCAAGTATCTGAATGAATTATATTTAATACATCTTTTCTTCTAGTAGTACTTTTGTTGGCATTGTGTTGTCATTGATGTCAATCGGTATGGGATGACTACCGCTAGAAGAGATGTATGTGCAACACTGCTATGGAGGAGTACAGAATGTGATATCTTTGATATCACCTTGTGTTGCACACCGGTAAGGTAAGGAAGAGAATGTCATTCAGAGTAATGACCACTGGTGTTACCGGTACACAAGTCGGTGCCTGACTTGTGTGGATGAGATGGATAGGTTACCGGTATATTGTATCACCAGTAAAGGAGAGTATGTCAACTGACAAGTGAAGTGTTGACAATGAGTAGATTGTTTGGATGGTGTTTGTGATAAAGATATAGAATGTTACCTAAATCACATCAACACCAAAAGAGAAGAATGAATAGGTCACTGGAATGCTATGAGGTTGCTGAACAAGAGGACTCCCATCGGATCACATGTGCATGTTTGAAGATGTTGCACAAATAGGGAAGTCACATGAGTACATTTCAGGATGCAGATGATAAGGTGTCATTCCACTGGTAAGTGGAGCTTATCTCCTATTATGCATAGTGTGCATCATAGTTCCATGAGATAAGGTAAATGAGGCAAAGGAAAGTGCTTGAAGGCTCACACCGGATCTACCGGTGAATTGAGGGAATGCCTTAAGTGCATGAGAATATGAATATGCACCGGACCGACAGAGAAGGCAAGTTGAGTTGCCGGAACAGATGGAGTGTGATGTGTTTGTCATCTTGACAAACTGGTTGTGATATGGTTTGAGCTAATCAAGGAGAAGGCAAGGTTGAGCAGATCCAGTCAAAAGTGAATGGTCTGATCAAAGATGGAGTTTGTTGAAGGTTGATGACATGGTGTCATCAAGAGTGTTTACCGCTATGGAAGTCCACCAGTAATATGGACAAGGTGCAGATAAAGATGTCCTCCCACCTTGTGGGAATGAGCATGCTTTGGATAGAAATGTTTGGAGACCGATTTAGGTGTCCCACCGGTAGTTCTGCAAAGTGCAGACATGATGAGTTAACTGGTAGAATGTGAGATACCGGCAGGGTTAGCAAACCGGCAGAAAAGAGGAACCGATAGAGTGTTTGGTCTGTGATCCTATCTAGACCAACATGAAGTGTCAAGCTGGCACTTATTCCACATGGATGCCACATAGATTCAAGGTGGCACATCTACATTCGAATGAAGAAGGAATGTACACCGACGGGATGTGGACATTGATGGAAGATCCCACAATTCACGGGACATGTTGCAGACTTGCTGCAGAGGTCTGTGGCTCAAGGTCTAGAGGACAACTATGAGCTAGCTAAGAGTGATTGAATAAATTGATGCAGATGAAGGAAACAACAAGACCGATCTTGGTGGTTGACTAATAAATCAACCAATAAGGGAAAAAGAAGATCGCTAGAGATAGAAGGCATGATCAAGAAGGCACGTTAATGGCGAAAGTGTACTGTTGGTTGTTAGGAAGATCAGATTGGGGAAGATCTGATTGGATTTGGTTTTCCTAGAGGATGATGAGGAAACCCTAACTACCTATAATTTGAATACGTATTTGGCAAGAAAAGAAGTCTATAAATATGCAGGCCAAAGATAGAGTTAAGTTGTTGTTGAAGAGAAGAGGATAGTGCTACTGTGAAGTGCTTTAGTGTTACTTCTGCATGTGAGAGAAAATCATCCAAGTGCTCAATGAGTATCTGAGAAAAGAGGGAGAGTGAAGAGAAGAATCGGTAGTGGTTATATTGACAGAGCAGAAGTGAAGAGAGTTGCAGAGAAGGTAGATAGGGTATGTCCACCAAGTTGTGGTACCAAAAAGGTGCCACTTTTTATCTTTTCACAAAAACGCGTCATTGACATGAAAAGGTCGTCCAAACCTTTGGGTTGGATGCCCAAGGAAAATCCAACCCAAAGGGTTGGTATTCTCCAATGCAAACTATTTGGTGAGCATCGCCCTATTTGGTGCTCGCCAAATTCAAAATTTTGAATTTTCATGTTTGGCGTGCGCCAAATTTGGCTCTCGCCAAATGTGAAAAGTGATTTTTTTTGCATTTGGCGAGCACCAAATGCTTTGCATTATCCATTTTTTTCATTTTGGAAACATTTTTCATCTTGGGCACAAGTTATACCCATTGGGTAGGAGAATATATACATGAAATATAACATTTAAGTATGTTACATTTTAATATGTCTTTTTCCTTTCTTATACTTTAAGTTATATTTCATGTATATATTGGCAGGATGTTTGAGAGTTGTTTCAGCTCTATAGGAGTTACAATGTAGATTCTAGTTTTTAGAGGATCATATAAAATTTCAGACTTAGTCAAATTTCAGTAATCAGCATGCTCCTATTAGCATTTTTTATCTCTATATCTCTCTCCCACTCTTATCTCTCTCACTTCTCTCTCTTCTCTCTAGGTATATCCCACCCTCTCTGCCTTTCATCCCTTAATCACATTTCTATCCTTGACTCCTTTCCTTTCTCTTCTTCTCTGTCATTCTCTTAATATTATTTTCCCCTCCCTTTCCATTCTCTTGGTTAATTCCTATCCCTTCTATCCTCTCTCTCCCCATATCTAGGTCTCACCCTCCCTCCCTCCTTATATTATTACCCACCTCTCTCTTCTCCTTTATGTTTCTCACCTATCTAATTGTCCACCCTCTAGTTCTCTCCTTCTATCTCCACCTTTCTCTGCCTTCCCCCTTACCCCTATCCATTTATGAACTCTCTCTCTCTCTCTCTCTCTCTCTCTCTCTCTCTCCACACCTATATATCTCCTCATTCATTGTCTTTGACTCCCTCCATGTCTACCTCTCCATCCATGCTCTCTTACTCATCTCTTTCCTCTTTTATCTATTCCCTCTCTTCATTGTCTAGGTTGTCACCTCTCCCTCCTACTTTCACTCCCTCCCTCTCAAAAATTTCTAGGTTTCTCCCTCATTCTATCTCTATCTCTATATATCTACATCCATGTCTCATTAGGCACCTATCTCTATGCCCCTCTATCTATCTCTCCCCTCTCTCTCCCATCTAGGTATTTAACCTCTCTCTCACCCTCTACATATCTCATCTCTCTATCTATCCCCTCTCTAGTTCTCTCCCTTCCTCTCCACCTCTCTCTCTCTCCATCACATCTTACCCATCTCCCTTTATGAACTCTCTCCTTTTCTTATCTCTCTCATCACCTCTTTATCTCCCATAAAATCTAGACCTATTACTCTCCCTCTCTTCTCTTTATTTATTCTCTCTCTCCCCTCTCTAGGCCTCTCCTATACTCTCTCCTCTCTCTCACCTTACCTCCTTACCTCCTTATCCCTATATCAATCCTTCCCTCCCTCCATCTCTCTTCTCCTCCTATTGTTTCTCTCCACTCTCTCTTTGTTCTCTTCATCACTACCTACCCCTCCCAACCTCTCTCTCCATACATATTTTTCTCCTTCCCTCCATCTTTATACCACTCCTTTTTATCATTACCCACCTCTCTCTCCCCCTCTATCTCCCTCACCTCTATCTTTCCACCCTTGGTCTCTCACCTCTATATCTCTCTCATCTCTAATTCTTTCCTCTCCACCTATTTATCCCTCTTTCTCTCTTTGTGAACTTATATATCTTATTTTCTTCTCTCTCCCTTAATTATCTACCTCTTCCCTCTCTCTTTCTCAATCACTCCCTGCCCATCTCTCCCTCTCTTCTTAGCTCTCTCTTTCTCTTTATTCTTCCCTCTCTCCTCTTCTCTCTCCCTCCCCTCTCTAGGTCATCACATCTCCCTCCCCTTAGGATCCCATATGACCCCTAATGACACCATATGACCCCTTAGGACACCATATAACCCCTCAAGACACCATATGACCCCTTAAGACACCATATGACCCCTTAAGACAATATGATGTCTTAAGGAGTCATATGGTGTCCTTAGGGGTCATATGGTGTTCTAACACATGTATGGTCCCTTAGGAACCCACATGACTCCTCAGGACACCATATGACCCTTTTAAACATCTTGGTATGTACAACATGACCCCTTAGCATGCCATATGACCTCTTAGGACAATATGATGTCCTAAGGGGTCATATGGTGTCTTAACACATGTATGGCCCTTTAGGACCCCATATGACCCCTAAGGACACCATATGACCCCTTATGACCCCACATGTCCCCTAACAACACCATATGACCACTTTTAACATCCTAGTACATGATATGACCCCTTAGGACACCATATGACCCCTTATGGCCAAATGATGTCCCAATGGGTCATATGGTGTCCTAAGGGGTCATATGGTGTCCTAAAAAATTTGTAGCCCCTTAGGACCACATATGACCCCTAGCGACACCATATGACCCCTTAGGACCATATGATATCCTAATGGGTCATATGGTGTCCTAAGGAGTCATATGTTGTTCTAACACATGTGTGGCCCCTTAGGACCTTGTATGACTTCTAACAACACCATATGACCCCTCAAGACCATATGATTTCCTAATGGTTCATATGGTGTCCTAAGGGGTCATATGGTGCTCTAACACATGTGTGGACCCTTAGGACTCCAAATGACCCCTAATGACACCATATGAGCCCTTAGGACACCATATGACCCCATAGGGACCCATAGGACCCCTCATGACACAATATGACTCCTTAAGACACCATATGACCCCTTAGGACACCATATGATCTATTTTAACATCCTAATACATGACATGACCCCTTAGGACACCATATGAACCCTTAGGATCACATGATGTCCTAAAGGGTCATATGGTGTTCTAACACATGTGTGGCTCCTTAGGATCCCATATGACCCCTTAGGACACCATATGACCCCTCAAAACACCACATGACACCTTGTAACATCCTAGTACATGACATGACCCCTTAGGACAACATATGACCCCTTTAAACATCATAGTACATGACATGATCCTTGAGGATACCATATGACCCCTTAGGACACTATATGACCCTTAGGGCACCATATGACCCCTTAGGACCTCATATGACCCCTCAGGACACCATATGACCCCTTAGGACACCATATGACCATATTTAGATAGAGAGAGAAGAGGTAGATAGGTGAGGGGGAGAGAGAAGAAAATAACAGTGATAAGTTCACAAAGAGAGAAAGATGGGTAAGGAGGTGAAGAGGAAAGAATTAGAGAGGAGAGAGATATAGAGGTGAGAGATCTAGAGCCTAGGAAGAGAGAGGTGAGAGACCAAGGGTGGAAAGATAGAGGTGAGGGAGATAGAGTGGGAGAGGGAGGTGGGTAATGATACAAAGAGGGAGTGGTAGAGAGGTAGAGATGGAGGGAAGGAGAAACATAAGGATGGAGAGAGAAGTTGGGAGGGAGAGGTAGTGATAAAGAGAACAAATAGAGATGGGGTGAGGTAAGGATAGATATGGTGATAAGGAGGGAAGGTGAGAGAGAGAAAGAGAGATTACATAGGAGAGACCTGGAGAGGGGAGAGAGAGGATAAAGAGAGAGAAGAGAGGGAGTCATATAGGGTCCTAAGGGGTCATATGGTGTTCTAACATATGTGTGGCCCTTTAGGACCCCAAATGACCCCTGACGACACCATATGACCCCTTAGGACACCATATGACCTCTAATGACACCATATGACCCCTTAGGACACTATATGACCCTCTTGAAACCATATGATCCCTTAGGACCCCACATGACCCCTCGGGATGCCATATGACCCCTTAGGACACCATATGACCCCCTAAGACACCATATGACCCATTTTAATATCCTAGTACACGACATGACCCCTTAGGACACCGTATGACCCCTTAGGAAAAAATGATGTCCTAAGGGGTCGTATGGTGTTCTAACACATGTGTGGCTCCTTAGGACCCCATATGACCCCTAACAACACCATATGACCCCTTAGCACATGATATGGCCCCTTAGGACCATATGATATCCTAATGGGTCTTATGGTGTCCTAAGGGGTCTTATGGTTTTTTAACACATGTGTGGCCCCTTAGAACCCCATATGACCCCTAAAAGCACCTTATGACCCCTTAGGACACCATATGACCCCTTAGGACCATATGATGTCCTAATGGGTCATATGGTGTTGTAAAGGGTCATATGGTGTTCTAACACATGTGTGGCCCCTTAGGACCCCAAATGATCCCTAACGATGCCATATGACCCCATAGGACACCATATGACCTCTAATGACACCATATGATCCTTTGGGACACTATATGACCCTTAGGACACCATATGACCCCTTAAGACCCCATATGACCCCTCAGGACACTATATGACCCCTTAAGACACCATATAACCATATGACCCCTTAAGACACCATATGACCTATTTTAACATCTCTCTTCTCCTCCTATTAGTTCTCTCTACTCTCTCTTTGTTCTCTTGATCACTACCTCTTCTTCCCAACCTCTCTCTTCATACCTATGTTTCGCCTTCCCTTCTTCTTTACCTCTCTACCTCTCCATCTTTGTCTCATTACCCACATGTCTCTCCACCTCTATCTCCCTCACCTCTATATTTCCACCCTAGGTCTCTCACCTCTTTCTTCTTAGGCTCTAGATCTCCCACCTCTACATCTCTTTCCTCTATAATTACCCACATCTCTATATCCCCCTCTATCTATGTCACTTCTCTCTCTCCTTGTCTAGGTCTATAATTCTTTCCTCTCTAACTCCTTACCCCTCTTTCTCTCTTATTTTCTTCTCTCCCTCACGTACCTGTCTACCTCTTCCCTCTCTTGGTCTCTTAGTCTCTCCCTTACATAGGGTTGGGGGTATTGGTTGTATTGATACCTCTCTCTCTCTCTCTCTCTCTCTCTCTCTCTCTCTCATGTCTCTCCCCTCTCTAGGTTTCTCTCCCTTTCTTCCTCTCTCCATCTCGATCCCTCATTACCCACATGTCTCTCCCCCTCTATCTCCCTCACCTCTATCTTTCCTCACTAGGTCTCTCACCTCTTTCTTCCTAGGCTCTAGATCTCTCACCTCTCTATATCCCCCTCTATCTATGTCATTGCTCTCTCTCCCTATCTAGGTCTATAATTCTTTCCTCTCTAACTCCTTACCCCTCTTTCTCTCTTATTTTCTTCTCTCCTTCCCTTACCTATCTACCTCTTCCCTCTCTTGGTCTCTCAGTCTCTCCCTTGCATAAGTTTGGGGGTATTGGTTGCATTGATACTTATTTCTAACTCTCTCTCTCACACACACGTATCTCTCCCCCTTAGGTTTCTCTCCCTTTCTTCCTCTCTCCATCTTGATCCCCATCCCTCCTTACCCTCATATCTCTCTCTCTCTCTCTCTCTCTCTCTCTCTCTCTCTCTCTCTCTCTCTCTCTCTCTCTCTCTCTCTCTCTCTATTCTTTATGTTTCTCCCTTCCTCTCTACCTCTCTAATTATGCATCCTTGTATAATTACCCACCTCTCTATATCCCCCTCTATCTATGTCACTTCTCTCTCTCCCTATCCAGGTCTATCTATGGACACCATATGACCCCTTAAGACCATACAATGTCCTAATGGGAGAGAACTAAAGAGGGGACAAATATATAGGTGAAAGAACTATATGGGGAAGGAGAGATGAGAGACCTCTAGATGACAAGAGAGAGGATTGAGATAGATAGAGGGGGAGAGAGAGAGGTAAGTAATGAGACATGATGCAGAGGTAGATAGGTGGAGAAGAAGGAAGTGAGAAACCTAGAGAGGGGAGAGAGAGTTGATGACCTATAATGTAGAGAGAGAGAGAATAAAAAGGTGGGGGAGTGAGATATATATGGGGGTGTGTATAGATGAGGAGATAGAGAGGGTGAGGAGAAGGGAGGGATATACCTAAAGAGGGGGGGGGGGGAGATAGAAGAGGAGAGACAAAAGAAAAAGGAGAGGAGTAAGCGGGGATGAATGGAGAGTTAGACATGGAGAGAGTGATAGACCTATGGAAGAAAGAGATAAAGAGGTAAGGGGAGGAAGAGAAGAGGAGGGAGTTCATAAAGGGATAGAGTTAAGGAGGAGGGAGAGAGAGGTAGAGAGGGAGGGAGAGAACTATAAAGGGGATGCATAGATAGGTGAGAGACCTAGATGGCAAGAAAGGAGTGAGATAGATAGAGGGGGATAAAGAGAGGTGGGTAACAAGACCTATATGCAGAGGTAGACGGGTGGAGAGGAAGGGGAGAAACCTAGAGAGGGTGGGATGGAGAGGTAATGACCTATAAAATGAAGATAGAGAATACGAGAGGAAGAGAGAAGAGAGAGTGGGGGAGGGAGATAGAGAGGGAGAGGGGAAGAAAGGAAGGAAGAGAACTATAGAGGGGAAGGATGGAGAAGATAAGAGATATAAGAATAAAGAGATGGGTAAGAGGGGATGAATGGAGAGGTGGACATGGAGGGAGTGAGAGACCTAGCAAACGAGGAGATAGATGGATTTGGAGAGAGAGAGAGAAGAGAGGGAGATAGTTCATAAATAGATAGGGGTAAGGGGAAGGGAGAGAAAGGTGGTGAGGGAGGGAGAGAACTAGAGGGTGGACAATTAGATAAGTGAGAAACCTAGAGGGGGAGAGAGAGGTGGCTAATAATATAGGGAGGGAGAGAGAGCCCAAGATATGGGGAGAGAAAGGATTGAAGGGATAGGTAGGGACCAAGAGAAAGCATTGGGAGGGGAGAGAAACAATAAGAGGGTGAGAGAGAAGAAGAGAGAGGGAGGGAGTCAAGGATAGAAATGGGGATATAAGGAAGGAATGAAAGGTAGAGAGGATGGGATATACCTAGAGAAGGAAGAGAGAAGTGAGAGAGATGAGAGAGGGAGAGAGATAGGTCTAGAGTTTAGGGAAGATAAAGAGAGTGAGATATAGAGATAAAAAATGCTAATAGGAGCATGCTGGTTACTAAAATTTGACATGTTGAATACTGAAATTTGACTAAGTTTGAAATTTTATACGATCCTCTAAAAACTAGAATCTACATTAGAATTCCTATAGAGCTGAAACCACTCTCAAACATCCTGCCAATATATACATGTAATATAACTTAAAGTATAAGAAAGGAAAAAGACATATTGAAATGTGACTTATCAATGTCTTTTTCCTTTCTTATACTTAAATGTTATATTTCATGTATATATTCTCCTGTCGGGTGGGTATGACTTGTGCCCAAGTTGACAAATATTCCCAAAATGTGAAATTGGATAATGCAGAGCATTTGGCGAGCGCCAAATTTGGTGCTCGCCAAATGCAAAAAATTAACTTTTCACATTTGGCGAGTGTCAAATTTGGTGTGCACCAAATGTGAAAAGTCAATTTTTTGAATTTGGCACGCGCCAAATAGGGCGAGCGCCATAGACCTGAGACATGTTTTTATCATAAGATTAAAAAATTGAACATATTTTTGGTCGTGCTCTGAATTAGGTTTGCACATGTTTCAATGAAACCAAAAAAAACACCATAGCGACTTCAAGCGCTCTCTTAGCTATCCAAGCATGTAATTTTTTTCACATTTTGATTTCATTAAGGCTTTCATCTATAACTTCTTTTGTTAGTGTGTCCTTTTTTTGTCAAAAAACAACATGCACTAATTTGGCTATAGTTTTTTATACGTTCATCGGATTTTGAAGAAACATACATTTTTAGAAACTAGACTCCATTCCACATAATTTTAAAAAAAAAAGTTTTTATTTTCAATTAGTTTTCAATGATTTTAGGGGGGAGCACACTCAATTTTACACTTTTCAAGGTGTGTCCACTTTGAAAATTAGTAAAAAATCATGTACTCATTAAAAAAATAGACAAAAAAATCTGGCATAAACTACAAGGTGTTAGCTAATTTCTCATCGAAGCAATTTTAAAAATTCAAAGAAAAAGTTAACATTTTAGGGGGGGCACAATAGACGCTATGTTATATTTTTTGTATAAAAACAAGACCACTTTTTGTGGCCCCCCTTTTTGAAGCCCTTAATCTCCACCATTTTAAAAAAAAATTAGTAGTTTAGAAAGAAGACTCGAAGCACTCTAACTCTTGTTCTTGTTGCATATTCTAATTTGGAGTGTAACTATGTTCAATTTATCATTGAATTTCAGAATTTGCTAATTTCAGAAGAAAAAAAAAAGTGGAATCTTAAGACCCCCTTTTGGTACCAAAACTTGGTGCACATACCCGATAGTGGACCGGTAGAGTATAGTACCATTAAAAGTGCAGAGTAGTGAGGAGGAGATCTAGCAGAGAAGAAGAAGAGGAGAGGTGTACCGGTAGGGTTTGCCAGTAGTAGAGCAGTAAGTGAGAGCATCAAAAGTCTGAGTCAGTGTAGCAGAGAAGGTATCTCGCCGACAGAGTAAGGTATATGAAATGATTACAAGATTCACTTGTAACAAGACAACTACTTTTGCAATTGATATTTTTATTGCGAACACTGAGTTGTAGCTCGGTGTAGGGGTTGTAGCTCCTTTGGGTTGTATCTCATAAACAAGTTAGGGGTTGGTGCTCCTTGGGTTGGTATCCTAAATCAAGGGTTGGTGCTCCTTGGATTGGTGCCCTAAATCAAGGGTTGTAGCTCCTTGGGTTGGTGCCCTAAATATTGTAACAATTTTTCATTGTGAGGCTAGATTGGAGTAGTAGCCTCCAACAGCATTGCTCACCGAGGTTTTTCCCATCTTGGGTTTTCCTCATATATATTGGTGTTATGTGATGTCCCTTGTGTGATTGCATTGGTGTTGGTCTCTCTGCTAACTGGTAAGTCTACATTGAGTTAGATCCGTTAACCGGTATGCTCACATAGGATAGCTAAAGGGAAAAAGTTGAGAACCACTGATTCACCCCCCTCTCAGTGGTGCATTGTGTGTAACAACTTCCAGATAACTCAGTCGATTCTGTTTTCCAAACAAACAATGTTCACAAAAACTTAAATCTTTAGATTTTGCACCTAGGAGAAGATTTGTATCTAGCAGTACCTTGAGACCTCGTTCACTCATATGGCCTAGCCTTTGATGCCAGGTTGATAATGAGTCCATCTCTACATCAAATACCATAGCAGCCTCTCCAATGTTAGTTTGTCCATCTAACCTATAGAGATTGGGCCAACCTTCTCTCCCTTTAGCACAACCAAAACTTCCTTTGCTGCCTTGAGACAACTTTTTCCACCACTCAATCTATAACCTTGTTCTTCAAACACTCCAAGTGAAAGTAATTTTTTCTTTAAACTAGGTACATGCCTAACATGTTGAATAGTTCTAACTACTCCATCAAACATCTTGATTCTTACCTCCCCTTCACCAACAGCTTCACATGGGTTGTCATTTCCCATGTAGACCATACTACCATCACAAGATTGATAAGAAGTAAACCAGTCTCTGTGTGGTGTCATATGAAAGGAAGCACCAGAATCAAGAATCCAAACATGAAGTAAAGAACTTCTCAAATTAGTAGTTAATACGTCTCCATCTTCCAATGGTGTTTGAACTTCATCAGTGTTTTCCTCAGATGAAGCTGTACTAGGATTCTCCTTGGTTGCTTTTTGCAGTCTGCAATCCTTCTTGACATGTCCATTCTTTCCACAATTCCATCATTTCACCCTTTTTCGCCCCTTTGATTTGGACCTGGTTTGTCCACACTCAGTATTTGCTCTTTCCTGATTTCTGCCTCTTGCAACAAGGGATTCATTAGAATAAGATCCTTGAGATGTCTTCCACCTCAAATATTCAGAGATTAAAGTAGCCACCACATCCTCAAAGACCAACTTCCCACTCAGTGCAGAATTACTGAGAGCCATAACCAACTGATCCCAACTATTTGGCAAGGAGAAAAGTAATATTGCTGCCTTATCTTCTTCATCGATTTTCACACCCACTAAAGCCAATTTGCTTGTCAGTGTGTTGAAATCATTTAGATGATCTGTGAAAGATGAATTGTCATGCATCCTCAAATTATACAACTGTCTCCTTAGAAGAATTGTGTTTGCTAATGACTTTGTCTCATACAGCTTTGCAAGCTTATTCCACAAGTCATGAGCAGATTTCTCCTCTCCAACATTGAACAGAACTGAATCTACTAGAGATAACTGGATTGTTGCTCTAGCTACGCTATCCATGGTATTCCAATCTCATGTGCTCATATTTGCAGGTTTTGATGATACCCCTTTAAGATCTCTGTCACATCCATCCTTTACCAACAAAGCTTGAATCTTAAGCTTCCATAGAGTAAAATTTGAACTATCAAACTTATGTACCTTAAATCTAGTAACACTAGTTCCAGTGATTGCTCACTTCTAGTAACAAACAACTTCTACACAAATAACCTGAGCTTTGATACCAATTGTGAGAAAAATAACAAGTGCAAAAAATTTGCAAAGAAGAACAATAGCACATAACACATAGATTTACATGAAAAAACCTGGTAAAAATATACCAGTAAAAAACCATGGCCAAATTTTGTCTTTTGTATTGATTATCAAGAATTACAGAGTTACAACAATCTCAAAGTCATTTAGGCCTTCTTTTTAAAAGAGGAAGAGCTACTCTCTATATATACAAATTTGAGAAACTTAATGCAATAATTAAGTTCTCAAATTCGCCACCTCTAACTCTTCGAATACCACCACTATAGTCATATTATTGACTAAGCCTATATGCGGCTCTCAGTCATCTACAAGGTTGACACATATAGAGTCCAACTTGATTCTCTTATGAGTAAATAATTTACTAAGTCAACACAACTGAGTTGTAGAGTCCTAGTTGGAGACAACTTACTAAATATAGTAAGTACGACTCACACAACTACATGTATGACACATACAGGAGCAAAGTCCTCATTGAAGATAACTTGTATGACACATATGGAAGCAAAGTCCTAAATGACTTCACATTCCAACACCTATCTCGTCCTAATAATTTTCATGGTTTAATTTTAGATAGATTATGTTTCTGTAACTTTTATCATTCCTCAGTTTTCACATTAACAATTTATGTTCCTGTAGCAATTTTCGTTCCTATTGCCATAGAATTTTATCTTGTAACATACACAAACTGCTAACAATTAAAAATAATGATTACATGGTGAATGAAAGAGCACTCCATATCTTTAGTCCCACATTCAACGTGCGCTAAAATAAGTTGGAATATAGCTCTTATAATTGTTGTGTCTACAAAGGGACAAAAATGATGATTTTGAAAGCTTTTGCTAAGGTATAAAGCCCAAAATCACTAATACACATGAAGTAAATTACTAGGATTGTTAATTAAGTGTTATTTTGTTTAATATGTTTAAACATTAAATTTTAATTGCACCATTTGTAAATTTATATTTATATTAAAAAATATTGGACAAATATTACATTAAAGAATATCTAATAGTAATTAATATAAGTATATTAAATACATCTTTCCAAAAGATATTGAAAGAATGGTCATATCTATTTTGAAGAACTACAAACAATTATAATGTAAGATAAGACTTTTCAAAGTCAAGATTAACATATTTATTTTGATCAAAGTTTTCCATTGTGTGCAAATTTTTCCTTATAATTTATTACTCCCTCTCCAACCTATATCATAATTGAACATTTTCTAAGAGTCCATGATTTTACTTTTCACTATACTTTAAATCACGTGTTCATCCTATATCATGAAGACTCTTTATTTATAAAAAAATTTCTCATTAATTTTTTAACAAATACTTATTTAAAAAAAAAAAACTCAGCATACTCAACATGCTTGTTAAAATTATTAGTTGAAAAAAAAACGACTTCAAGAAATTGATTCAATCACATTTTTATATTACTTAAAACGATTAATTAGTATTGTTTTTTTGAAATTTTATATTCTGACAACACCTTGAAAAACTATATTAAAAGAAATATATTAGTACTTTCTTCTTAAGATCTAATCAAACTATCTTAAACACAATCCATCTCTTATAATTAAGGTCAAAACTAACGATAAAATTGAAAAGAGAATCGTGTGTTTGTGATTTGTAGGAATCCGCCGTTTCTAATAATTTGTAAATACAATATTTACAAGAGCTATATTCAAGCTTACTTGAGCCCGTGCTGAATGTGGGACTAAAGATATGGAGTGTTCTTCCATTCATCATGTAATCATTATTTTAATTGGTAGCAGTTTTTGTATGTTAAACGATTCATTCTGATTAGCGACGAGGGGAATCCTTCCAAAGGAAAGGGTGGAAAAAAAATTATATGGCAACGGGAATGGAAATTGCTACAGGAACATAAACGATTAATGTGAAAACGGAGGAATGATAAAAAATTACGGAAACGGAATCTATTTAAAACGGACGCGTGGAAATGATTGAAACGGGAAAGGTTCCATCCTCGTTAGTAATAATTCCTAGTATAACTCACACAAACACGGCTACCCTAGGACACGCCATTGCGCAATTAAGACAGAATTTATTGAGATTATAGACGTCTTTTACACCATAATACGTCAGAGCAATAAATAAATCAATTCGTCATGTTCTCAACTTGTACAAAAAGTCTCCACTCCTTAAAAGAAGGTTTGCTCGCGTCGTATGCGTGGTTTAGGATTTTGACGAAATGAATTAAAGATGGAAGAAAATGTCGCAAACCAAATGAATTAATATGATTTGTAGCATAGGTATGCCAGATAGGTACTACCTACCACCCGATAGGCTTTTTATGGAAGAAAATGTGGAAAACAAAATGAATAAATATTTTTTGAAGTATTGGTACAGCGAGAATTGAATGTTTGGAGATTGATCGATCCTTGGTAGGACTTCTCATGAATGGTCAAAATGAATATATCAACATCACATGTTCTCAAATTCCACAAAAGTCTCCAACCCTTAAATGGACGAGGATTGAGTAGGAAGACGGTTTTAAATATAGATATTAAACTTCACCAAAAAGTTTGCAATGGAAAATTGAGAACCAAAAGTAGTTTTAAATATAAACTAGTATACTTATATTTAAATAAATCTATGTAAAATACGCCGAGAGATATCTATTTTGAAGAGCATTTTTTCTTTTAATTATAATTGAAAGCTAAAGCTAATCTTATATCTAAATGTAGCCCGACCTTAATTCAACAACTAATAAATAGTAAAGTCTTTGCAATAGACTTATTTTATGTATATCTTATGTGAAGTCTTACATTTCAAACTATCTTATGTCAATTTTGTAGTAAGGTTAGAGATTAATAATTTATAAAGATCTCGTTGCATACAAATCCCTATTACATTATTACCCAATAGATAATTAGAAAATTATTTATGTTTAGCATATTTAAATAGAATATATTAAATTAATTAAATATCAAATATTTTCAAACATAATATTGGAGTCAATCTTGTTGTATCCAATCCTTTTTACATTATACCTAATAGATTGATGTATATTATTTTTTCAGTTATATTCTTGAAATTTGTTGAATGGAAAAAGTTGCATAGATATTTCATCATATGTCTTACATTTTAATATTCAAAATATATAGAGAGCTTTATCATATTATCATATTTAGATTACGGTGATATTAAATAGATTTTGTTTTTCTGAAAAATAAAGAAAGTATTAATCAAAATTCATTATTAGAGATTGACCCTATTGTTTAAAAAATCTATGAAACAATAACTATTTGCTATAATTTGTTTTGATGCATACTACTACCTATGTAATTTTCTTTATCTAAAATTTGGTATGTTCTTATATGGTAGATAGAAGTTTAAATAGCATTACTACATATTGAAGAATCATATCCCTAATTCTAACCCTAACACTAACTGAATATTTATTCTTATTCAACATTAAATCTAACCTTAATTAAATCCCTACCTATAATTAAAACTTAACCCTAACCCCTATTAAACCAAAGTTTTAATCCTAATTAAACCATAATCTATCCCCTAATAAAATCTTAATAATTTATAAACCTTAAACCTAATCATAATTGAATGTAAACCCTAATTGAACCTTATACCTTATTAAATTCTAACCCTTTCCCTAATTGAAATACACCACTCACTATTAACCTAAGTCAATTCTAACCTTAACCTTAATTGAACCTAACCCTAATCTTATTTCAATCCCAAACTTATCCTTAACCTAATTGAACCACAACATTAACCCTTACCTTAATTAAACTTTAATCGTAATCTTAAATCTAATCAAATTTTAACACTAATTGGTCTCTAATCTTGAGTCTAATTGAACCAAAACTTGAACCCTAACCCAAATTGAACCCTAACCCTAACCCTAAGCAAACATGCCCTATTTAAACCCTAGCCCTAAACCTTATGGAACCATAATCCTAATATTATCTGAACCCTAACCCTAATCCCAGTTGCACCCAACCCTATATGAGTCCTAACCCTTACCCTTATATATGATCCCTAACCCTTACCCTTCTATATGAGCCCTAACCCTTACCCTTCCACTAATTGAATTATAACCCAAACTCTAACCCTAAACATATTTGATTCCCTACCCTAACATATTGAATAATCCTAGCCCTATCTCTAATGCTAAACCTAAATATAAATATTTACCTTTATTGAACTTTATCCCTAACTAAGTAATTAAACCTCAATTGTTATTAAAACCTAACCCTAAATCTTATTGAACCAAAATTGCAATTCTAATTAAACTATAATCCTTTCCAAATTTTAATCCTAATAATTTGTAAACCTTAACTCTAATCTTGAATTAAAATTGACTCTAATTGAATCACAACCCTAATTGAACCCTACTCCTTATTGAACTCTAACACTTTCCCTAATTGAAACATAACTATCACCATTAACCTAATTGAATTGTAACAATAACATTAATTGGACCTAACTCTAATCTTATTTCAATCCCAAACTTATCTTTAACCCTAATTTAAAATCAATCACATTTTAATAAAAGTAACTGGTTCAATAATAAGTAAGCTTAAATTGATTAACTTTAAAATTGATTTCAAGTTTTGTTAAATTAAACATACCTTATTTTAATATAATAACTTTTATTTGATTTTAATTTTAATTAGAAAAACATTTATGTTTTGCATACTTAAATCAACTATATTAAATTAAAAAATCTATATATTAAATGTCAAGATTTATCCTTCTCACACATATTTTTAACCTTAATCTTGGAGTTTATCTTGTTGCATGCAATCCCATTTACATTATTACCTAATAGATCATTAAAAAATGATTTATGTTTGGCATATTTAAATCAAATATATGTTAATTTAATTAAATGTTAAATACGTTTAAATGTAATCTTGGAGTCAATCTTATTGTATCCAATATTTTTTACATTATTACCTAATACATTGTTGCACATTATCCAATATTCAAAATTTATGAGAGCCTTATTGAACCAAAATTGTAATCATAATTAAATTATAATCCATCCCCTAATAAAATCCTTATCATTTATAACCCTTAACTCTAATCCTAAATGAAACCTGGCCCTACCCTAATTGAACCCTATTCCTTATTAAATTTATGAAACCTTATAACTTATTAAATTCTAACTCTTCACTAATTGAAACACACCCCTCGCTATTAACCTGATTGAATTGTAACCTCAATTCTAATTAGACTTAACTCTAATCTTATTTCAATCCCAAATTTATCCCTAACCCTAATTAAAAATCAATGATTTATTTTAATTAACTAAAAATTTGATGAAAAATACATGATAATACATTATGAATTTTTCTATCTAAAATTTGGTATGTTATTATATGGGAGATAGAAGGACATAGAAGTTTGAATAAGATTACATGTTATATTTTAATCCCAATCAACTCTTTAGAGGTTGTCTTTGCCCTACTATTTGTAGAGATGAAAATGTAGAAAAATTAAATAAAAGTTTTTCTTTGTTTTATTTTTAAAAACAAGGATAAAGTAAAATTCACATTAAAGTTCTAGCATGCTACTGCTATTGAGAGATATCCAGAGAAATCATGTGATAATATAACATGCTACTACTATTAAGAGATATCCAAGAGAAATCATTTGATAATATAACATGTTGCTGCTATTGAGAGATATCCTAGAGAAATCATTTGATAATATAACTTAATTTACAATAAGTGAAGTTTGGGATCACGAATTTAAAGAGATGAAATAAATGAAACCCACCTTAATAATATTTGTAGGAGAATTTAATCTCAAATAATAAAATAATCTTCGATAATGTAGATTACAACAATTACTTTGAATTATATACAACTTGTAATATAAATCCTTATGCACATAAATAGCAAGCTCCAGCAATCCACATGGCTTCCTCCACACTGAAAATACTTAGTTCAATATAGATCCCATTGTATTTTAAATATAGATTCCAAGCGTATCAATCCAATATAGAGCCACGACCCCAATCCAAGTCCTATGCTGCCAATTTCATGAAGAATCCACATCCTTTATACAAACATGTATGTTGTTGCCCCTCACAACCACATGTCACATGATAACAAGAATATATTCCGAGTGTTGGATTCTTTGTCCAAACTTGCCTAAGAGGAGTATGATGGCAAATCCTTCCTTATACCAAAGAAACCACAAATAAACCCCCATGCCAAACTCCTCTTATGTTACACACTTCAAAAATAAATCCAACCTTGAATGACAATAGTTGGAAGGAATCCAGATGGTGCTTCTTGAAGGCAAGATGATTAAGAAAATCACAAACAAACACCATCATATTTTGTTCAAAAGGGAGGTCGCATAATGTTTGTCAAACATAAAAAATAATTGAAACACTGGAAAACCACTTATTACAAGTTATACCCTACCTCTCATCCCCCACTCCAAAGTAAAATGTTTACTACTATCTACAAATGAGTCATCTATAAAAGAAACAGTCAAGGCATCCCTCAACTTACTCCATAATTGTTAAGAAGACATCCAGAATCTTGCAAAAATTGGTTCAATCTTCCCACCAACAAATAGCTAAAACTCACTTTGCATATTTAAAATTTATAAGATGCATTATACTACCACTAGATATTTTGGTGCCCTTCATTGTCACTGCCCAGCTCCATATTCCACCTCCTCACTATCCTATCTCGAACAATCTGCACCAACAGATGAAATTTGAGAAATAGATGAAAATAACTGGACATTACCCTCAATGCTCTATTTCCTCTCTCCCATGTAGTCACCATGACTTCTGCTGCTAAAGTTTTTTGAGCAAAAAGAGATGAAAATAATAGAGAGCACTTTACCTATTGCAGACTTGGAGAAGAAGATTTTGAGACTTGTCATATTTCCTTAGCATGAAGAGGGAATTTATATGTCAATAGCCAACATCGACTCCAATCCTCCACTACCCTGCCATCACTGCACGGTTTCCTTTTACAAATGCCCTGCAAAATATAATGGCCAAGAGTGGGAATGGAGAAAGCTAATCAAATGCCATGCAAAAGGTGATGAGTTACTAAGATTTACTATTATTAGGTTAAATATAATGTGGGCTCATCTAAAACTGCCTCTCAACTTAATTGCCTACCACAACATGCCAAGAATGTCTTCCACCAATGCTACTATACTGCCAAATCAACACGTCAAATTTTTTGTAAATGTGTTTTGTGTTTACGGACAATATTGATCCCATTGTAGATCGCCTCTCCGCGAAATAATTTAAATTAAAAAATAATTCAGAGATTAGGAATATAAACAGTTTTAAATACAAATATTCAAATTCGAAAGTTTAATCTAAGATTACCAATGTAAACAATTATAAATATAAATACTCTTTTAATTGTTAAATGAACAAGGACTAAGAGTGAAGACACCTTCCACAAGAGGCTCCTTACTTTAAATGCACGAGGGCTGAAAACTTAGCCAATCTTAAATACAAATCCTTATATTCCACAAGCAATCTATATGTGTCAACCTAAGTTGCAATCTAAGCAAGTGTCGCATAGTATTAGTCCCTATCATTGTAATAAAGTTAAAAGTTAAGTAAAAGCAATACCAATTTTTTTTATAATTATAAAAGTTCTATACAATGAATATTCAAAGATATTATTCCAAAAGTATATGAAACAATAATTGAATAATTATATTTTTTGTAGAGTTGATTCAAATTGTAATAACATTATTAATTCTACAGTAGTTTTCAATTAAATAGATTTTTCAATGTTTTAAATTTTAGATTTTCATTTGTAAGTTTTATCAGTTTTTATCATAGACAGGATATTAATGTACTCATTGCATCCAACTTTTTAATTAGTTCAACCAATCATTTTATAGAATTAAAAATTTTGAACAACAATAGTCTATGATAACTTTTTTTATTTAATAATTAAAAAATGTCATTTATCTTTTTTCTCTTTTGGTTCATGTTGGGAATAGTCATTGCAAAAATTATTTTTTTTAAAATTTTGTCAAGTCAATTAATGATTTGAATGCCATATAAAATATTTTATACATCATCATAAAACTACATTATTGACTTTAACATTATGTTGTCTCTTTCAATGACATTTGTGATGTCATTCATATCTATCCAATTAAATATACAATTTAAAAAAAAATTAAACTCTATGTAATTTATAAAATACCTACCTGCTTGTTATGTATTGTCTATGCAACAATTATCATATTTATTTTCTACATTTGATCATATTAATGCTTTGATTATTTTTTAATATTTTGTTATCTTTTATGTATCTATTATTTGTATAATATTATTGTATAAGAATAAATATATACAAATATTTTAACTCGATGTATAATAACTCTAATTAATAACAACTTTTTACTAATTATACTTAATTTATTTAATAATTATGTTTACGTCGAAGACATTTCATATTTGGAATCAACGAGTTATTTATTGAAACACATGGTTGTGAATTGTAAAGAAGGGTGGAAGATGCTACAAATAATCTCGACCATTTATGTTTTTTAAATTTTAACATGACTACTTACACACAATTTTGAACCTAATAAGCCATGTGACTAATATAAAGCATTGAAAAAGAACAATTAACTAGATTACTTATTATGTATATAATGCTCTATGTTTCTACTAATTCAACTACAATAATCTAACTACTCTACGTAACAATTGAATCCAAAACGTTGATGAAAAAACACTCACACAATCGAATCCGAAATGTTGATGAAAAAACACTCACACAATCGAATCCAAAAACATCACATATCAATCACATGAATTGTGAAAATCTATTACTATTAATTTGTTTTTTTTAACAAATAACTCACAAATAAGACACTCCCAATAAAAAGCTTCATTGGAGAACTCTAGAACATTGCTTGGTGTGTAGTTGAAATCCGCCATGTACGAACCTGCCAATCCCATGAACCGCTTGGGCTTGAACAGAGGAGCTGACAGTTGTGTGAGAGGCAAATGAGAAAGTTGATGATGGTGGAGCTGTTCACAGTGAAGAGAATCGATTCTTTCCGTTTCGTGAGAGAGGAAGAAGTGTCTGCCATGCGTGGTGAAGGAAACTTTTCGACTTCATTCGCCAGCTCCTCTGCTCGTTCCGCATGAGTCGATGGAAGGCTGCATCGTGGGAGGATATTTTTTCCCACCAAAGACACGGCTGTATGTGAATGTGTGGGCGATGGGAAGGGATGAAACCATTTGGAAAGATGCTCATCTGTTCAAGCCCGAGCGGTTCATGGGAAGTGATAAAGATGTGAGAGGTCAGGACTTCGATTTGCTGCCATTCGGAACAGGAAGAAGAGGGTGCCCTGGAATTTCTATGGGTCGGTCTGTTGTTGAGTCGGCACTTGCTCAGCTGCTTCATTGCTTTGCTTTGATTGGACTGTGGAGGGTGAGGTGGATTGTCGTGTGACATGGGCTTTTGCATGGCTATTATATAAGTAGGTGCAATGGTTACGTCGATAGTAAGATATATTTTGAATAGTATATTGAAGGAAACGTCTATCTAGGCATCAAAATGAAAATCTTACCAAGGAGGAACTTATTTTTTTTAACTCTTCTTGGTAAGATTTTCATTTCTGATGCCTAGATAGACAAAGGTATATTGAAGGGTATAAAAATTCTAGTAAATAAAAGTTGCCTTTATCAACTTAATCATATGTAGATTTCATCATCCTAAAAGTTGCCTATATCAACTTCAACAATATGTAGACTTCATCATCCTTTTTCTTGTGGTTTTTTCATTTCAAAATGTTGAACAAATGCTTCAATACATAGGAATTCAATGAAAAAACTATCTATTTCTCTAATAGAAAATTATTCCTAAGATGACAAAATATTGTCCACTTTTGAAGGTGGAAGAATTCTTTCTAAACCAAAATAAATGAATAAAGAAAAAAAAAATCACTAATAAATATAATTTTTATAAATATTATGTAATGAACAATTAATTATTATCATTTTTTCATACTAATCTAATAATAATTATCATTACTAAATGTAGTTTTTACAAATATAATAATAAATCTAACATAATAATTAACATCTAATAATATCAACATGATATAAGAATCATAATATGATAATATATTTATTAACATAATTCAATAATCTCCCTTCTTAAAAATATAGGAATCTAAATAGGAATACTATCTTAATCATATTATCTTTCTCGATGAGATCAAAATTGAATTAATATTATTATAGTATTATCATTAAAAGATTTAAATATTTTTTATCAAATATATTAATTTTTTATCTATATACTTTCAGTCAAGCATCAAAATATTTTTTTTATAAAGAATTATGTATTATTGTAATGGAAAAGCATTGTTAGATGACTAAATTTATAATAATTTTTAATTAATATGATAATAATGTATTATATGATAATAACACTTTATACAAAACATAATAATATTTACATTTATATATTTTATAGTATAATAATATATCAATAATGTGTTAGTTTTTTTATAATTTTAAAAAATAAACACAACTTATTAGTAAAATAATATAAACTATAAAATAACAAAAACATAAAAAACCAAGGAAATGATCTAGAAAATTAAACTTCATTTGAAAATAAAAAATTAAAAAATAAGGATATGATAATTAATCTATGGTTGATTATTTATTAGAGAAACGATGTTATTTTATTATTTTTGTAGAATTTTGTTTGATCAGTTACAAAGAACTTAATGGCAATTTTAAAATATATCTAAGTATATTGATCCTTTAACTCTATTTATTTAGCCTATGAATCAATACCAAAAATTCAATCAACTCTTATGATCAATTGATGTATTTAGATTAATCTCCTCTTAAAAAAATTGTTCAAAAAATATTTGGAGTTGAATCTCAACTATTTAAAAGACCAATTATTTAAGGTGGATACAAATAGTGAATTGGAAGATTTATTCAATGAATGCTTAAATTGTCATTAATGATTGATTTAGAGGAAAAGTGAATGATTGACATTTTCCATCACAGAGAATTTCCAAATTCTGACACAACATTAGGTGGGATGCTCTGCAAGATTTTGGAAAATATTTCCTGAATCAAAAGGGGTCTAGAGTATCACAAGAAGTAAAATGCAAAATCATGTTTGAGAAATTAGAGAGATTTCAAGCAGTAATCTCTAATTTTAAAGGTTGTTAGGTCATAAATATATAGTGATGCCAATGTTGCTAACAAATGATATACTTTGCAATTAATGTAAAATAATGGCAGTCAATATAAGTTATAATATTGTCTTTTCATAATTGATTTGTCTGTGGGTTGGAGCAAATTTTTGAAAAATGAAATTTATAAAACTGGAATTGATGCTCGTGAATAAAACTATAGGATAAAATTAAGATTAGAAGAAAATGTAATTAATTTTAGAGGAAATTTTAGTATTTCATGACTTGTAATATTTTCTTTTTTATGATTTATAATATTATAATGAGTTTTGATATTTAAAAAAATTACAATACTATAAATTGTAATAGAATTTGAGTGAATTAAAATTATATATTTACTATAAAGTAATTTAATAATTATTAATTATACTTTGACATTTGTGATAACAATTTTATTAGTATTTGAATATTTTAATACTAAAAATCATATCAATTATTTTGATTAAATTTCAATTAAATTCATAAATATTTTTGTAAAATCTAAATTGATGACTAAAACAAATAGAAATAAAAAAATAATTACATAAATTTATGAAATTTATTGAAACTAAATGATTGATATTATTTAATTTATTAAAATCAAATTAAATATAAGCATATTCGCCAAAATAGTTACAAATAAAAATAATGTGATTTCAACTAACAATCAAATTATTAATTTACCAAACCTCTAGAACAAGAGCAGCAAGCGCATCACTTCTTTGCTTCCTAAAAGCTCTAATTCTCTCGTTAGAAATTTGTGTGTGTTGTGGGCAGTCAAATTCTATTTCTATCGTTTAGTAAAGTTTTCTAGTGACAAAATGCTACCTGGCAGTTAGTGAATGAGGTGGGCAAATTCTATTTATTACGGTTTTTAATAATAAATGGTGAAGCATTATTATGATTTTAAATAATCAATAACAAAGCATCGATGCATTTGAGTTTTTCCACAAGAATAAATGGCACTCCATACGAAAAGTGATTTGCCGACCTGAAAAATTTGCGCCTCATTGAAAGATTTCGTGGGGTGCATGAGACATTTCAGGTGGGCACACGTAAAAATAGCCTATCGGCTAATTATTAGATTCATGTTGCACTCGTGTAAAGCATTTTGTAAGCTTTTCCCATTGTGTGAATTAATTAATTAGTTCATGTGCATTAAACCTGGTTGGCCACCCCCTCAATCTCCAAATTTATTTAACATACTTGTTTCATAACAAAACCTACTTAAACATGTATGGAATTGTTAGACAATAACTTCACTTATATTATATATCAAGGTTTGTCACTTATATTATATATCAAGGTTTGTCAAGAGGAAAGTGTGTCAGTTGTGACAGAGATATTATTGTCCAGCAATGGCTACGCAGTGAACAAAACGACCCGTCCATGCCATGCCTTCCCTTTTCCATGCCCCATGCCATACGACGCCTGTCCCTTCAAACGGTCCAGTCAAACCGTACATCACCGTACTGGACTATGCGTAGGGGTATAAGTCTTGATGAGCATTAAAATTTTATTTTTATTATTAACCTTTAATGTTTTAATTTATATTGTTTTAAGTTTTATTTGTTTAACTTCTTTTAAAATTTTATTTTATTTTTATTGTTTATGTTTTTATGTTTTATTAAACATTCACCAAAAATATATCTATCAAATGAAAATTTTTAACTTGTGTAATTTATATACATTCTATTGTAAATTTGAGCAAAAAGTTAGAGTTTGAATTAAATTTTTACTTATGTGAAATTTTTACTTGTGTAATTTTCCCTTAAGAATGGCATCTTCTAAAGTTCAATCTTTCAATATTAAACATTCACCAAAAATACACCTATCAAATCAAATTTTGAATAAACATATTTTAAATTTTCAATCTATATACAATATTTTCATGTTTGAATTTAATTTTTTTACTTCATGTTGTAAATTTGAGCAAAAAGTTATAGTTTGAATTAAATTTTCACTTATGTGCAATTTTTACTTATGTGTAATTTTCCCTCAAGAATGACATCTTCTAAAGTTCAATCTTCTTTTATTCTTAATATTTTTAGAATAATTAAACACATAATATATGATTATAACATTTATATATATAAATTCAAAAACAATTATACTTGTTAATAACTTCTTACTTTTAATGTTTTTAATATGTAATTTTTAAAAATAAAATAATAATATTATTAAAAATTTTAATTAATATATATCTTAAAAATACAATATATTATGGATGTTTTAGTTCATAATAACTATTAAAATAAATAAATACAAATTAACATTAAAAATTAAACATATGACTTATTATTAAAAAAATAAATATATAATTTAAAAATTAAACTATTGTTTGCCTAATGTATTTTAAAAAGTTATAAAATAATGATATTAAAATTTACATATATATTAAAATCACATAATTATATATTATAATACAATTGTATTAAAATAAATTAAAAAAAAAAACTTAAATATATAATTTATTATTAAAATAATAGTTTAATAAAAAAAAAAATAATTAAAAAAAAAAAAAACATAAAAAACATAAACAATAAATTTATTTTTTTAATGCCCATCAAGACTTATACCCCTGCGCATAATCCAGTACGGTGATATGCGGTTTGATTGGACCGTTTGAGGGGACAGGGGTCGTATGGCATGGGGCATGGAAAAGGGAAGGCATGGCATGGGCGGGCCATTTTGTCCACTGTGTAGCCATTACGATGGGGCCAGAAGAATATTCGATTTAACATAATATTTTACATGAAGTTATTTAAAAGATATCATTGTTTACATAATTATAAACTAATAATGGATTTATATTAATTATTTAATTATAATTAAAAATTAATATGAATATATATAGTAAATATTTAAATGGTTAAATTATATATTTATATTTTATTTTGAATTTTTGATTACTTTTATATCTAAAAAATGGATGAGGTATTTAAAAAGATAAATTATATTTTATATTATGTAGTTTATAAATTTTTAAAAACATATTTAAAAATATAATTTATATATTATATTTAATTACTAATTATTAATTTGATATGTAAGTGGATGTTATATTTATGTTAAGTGATATTTTTTAATATATTTAATATCATTAGAATCCAACTCTCATGTTACAACTATAGCTATGTTATTGGCATAAATTCTATTATATTGACACACAATTCTATAGGGATGTGTCCCCCTCCTAAACAAACTAATCATTTTTGGGACATGATTCTAAGGTACATGGATTAAGGGGAAGTGATTGTTAGGGTTTAAGCAGATTGGAGAAAAAAATAATATTAAATATAATGCATAATAAAAGATGCAAAAATAACAAATCACAATAACACGACATTTTAAGTGGTCCACCCAATGTGAGAAAATTACAATATGATGATATTTCACTTTGCACAACCACTTATTTTTCAAGCTCTTTTTAGTAGTTTACAAATGTCAATTTACATACCAAAATAATATTTGACTCCTCTATTAAATAATAGTCAATTTTTTCTTCCAAGGCATTGCCCCTAGAAGACCCCCTTAAGGCATTTCCCCCAGACCAATATCATGGGCTCTGCCCTTGAGCCTCGATAGGGAATAGTTCCCCCAGACCCCACAGGAGGGGCTTTTCCCCCTTTGCACCCCTCCTTGTAATTTATTTGGGGGGGAAATGTAGTTGACAATAATCAGTTGCCACATACCAACAATCTCCCCCTTGGAGATTGACCAAGCTCTACACTATATAGTGACTCTCGCCATTCTACTATTGCTACCAAGTACTTGGGGATGTTGTTGATATGTTTCTCTAAAAGAGGAGACTTTTTTGGGATGCCCTCATATTATGGAGACACTACAAAGACATTTAGATTTGCCTAGGACCCTTTGAGGACAATCAAATTGTGTCTCTAGACAACACTTTTAAGATGCCTAGATGTCCTTGGTGTCAAAGGTTTTTTTTTTTTTTGATCATTGTGTTAGTAATCTTAAATCTAGTGGTCTATGGGGCCTACTCACACCTTAAGAAATCACAAAAAAAAACTTATAAATAGATATTTATGCCTCACTCAAATCACTCCCATATTTTAATGACAAGGTTGGAAGTTATAGTAGCTACAAGCTTACAATAGTGAGAAAGATAGTGAGTGAGCAAATTAGAAAGCATGATAGTAAAATGAGAGGATGCGCAAGTGCAAAGTCTTTATTAAACAATCATTGAATCAACACATTCTTCAATCCTGAAGGTAAGTTTTGACCCTTGATGACAATTTTTATTTATTTTTGTTTGTTTCCAATTTAGTAATTTCAATTTACCAATTAAGTAACTAATTTAGGGGTTTATAATTTACTAATTGAGTTTTATAAATAATTTTTTTAGATTTTAACGTTGTAACAATAGTATTAAAATTTGATTAGTAATTAAAATTTACAAGTCAAAATAGGACTTTTTCTTTTGTGTATTATCTACTTCTAAGTGTCATGCAACTTGAAATAAAAAAAATAAAAGTTGAATCTTTGTTGATAAAGGTTGAAGAATAAGGATTCATATTTTTGTGTATCTTTTGTACTTCCACTTCGTGCCACCTAAAGTAAGAGAAACAAAAACAATATTCTTGTGTTTGATCCTATGCATGTTTTAATGAGATTATGACATCTATGGTAACCATGAATTTCATTTCTTATAGTGTCATCATGAGTTCTTCTCACAACACGAGCGATGAAGAGATTCAAGAAGAATATATCCTTTGTACTTCCACTTCGTGCCACCTAAAGTAAGAGAAACAAAAACAATATTCTTGTGTTTGATCCTATGCATGTTTTAATGACATTATGACATCTATGGTAACCATGAATTTCATTTCTTATAGTGTCATCATGAGTTCTTCTCACAACACGAGCGATGAAGAGATTCAAGAAGAATATATGGGATTGCATTTAAGATTTCTAATACAAATTGAGGGGGAGAGTTTTATTGGTAGTGCACCTAATTAGTTTCCCTTTTGGATTGTTATAGGTTTTTTCCAAGGGTCCCATTGATAAGAAGTCATCTTTAAAATAATTTGCAACTAGATTGTAAGTGAAACTTGGGGTGACGAGGGGCATCGAGATATGAAGGTGTAATTTCTATCAACTTGAATTTCAAGTTGACATTACAAGAGTTAATTGCACACATCTTTTATGTCATAGGCAAATATGTAGGAGTATGTGACATATTTTTTTTATGAATGGTGTCTATATTATTATTTATAAGATAGTGTTACACATATTCACAAGAAAAGGTGGATGGATATAGTCACAACTCTAGAGTCCATAGAAGGCTACAACTTGGAACATTAAAACATAAAACATAAAATAATAAACATTAGATCCTAAGCGGTGAGAAAAAGAGCAAAAGGAGACAAGGAGGATCCTAGTCACCCAATTTAACCCATAAATTAATGGGGTGTAAAGTGTCCATGAAAGGGTCTCATCATAATATTAAGCATTAAATTCTTGATTACTTAATTACCCACATGAATAGGAGATCATGATAAACTGAACGAGCTAAGAGTTATCCAAATCCTTCAATAGTAAATATATACAACGTTGGAGATAAAGGCACCCTTGGAAAATGGACCTAAAGAGGCCAAAAATACTAGATTGATGCCACTAATATTGAGACAAGTTGAAGCATCAACAAATAGCATACAATTTGATTGAATAAACAAAGCATGAAATCCCAAAGCATGAAGCTTTGCAAACACCACTCATTTTAGTAATAAAATTTAGCAAAATCAATTTTGATGATCTAAGGGCATGTTGATGAGATCATTGGGCCCATTCCATACCTTTCCACACCATAATGATATTATCTTGAATAACTTTAGATTTGATGAAACCAATTTTCTTAGGACTAAGGAAAAATATAGCATAACTTTATACGAGGGATTTGACAATGATTTTATAGGAGAAATTGAGCAAAGTGATAGGTCTATAGTTGTAGATATCCTCCTAATTTCTAGACTTAGGTATGAAGTTTATAAATACTTAATTAATAACCTTTTCTAAGGAATTAGAATGCGAAGCTTCAAGATATATGTTACCAAAAATCTCCTCCACACAATCCCAAAGGGTCTTGTAGAATCATAATGAAATCCATCATAGCTAAGGGCTTTATCATTAGCCATTGTCAATATTGGTTCATGAAGATTTGTAATGGAGAGCAATTGATTGGCATTAGGTTTGATGAGAAGAAGAAAGCTAACAAGGAACAACTTTGGCACTCTTACAAAGAATCTAATCATGTTTAGAGAATTATATTGAAACTTGAAGCTTGTTCATAATGTTTCACAAAAGTGTGGAGGATATTCAAAAGTTCCTTATGCAGATTTTGTCCATCTTTAATTTGATTAATGCCTTAAGTAGTATGAGAAGCTCAAATATCTTGAAATTTTTTTTTTTGGAAGTTCAATTTTTCACTTTAGCCAATGTAACTTAGCTTTGATAGGAGTGCCTCTAATAGATTGTGTCTCAACAATTTGCTTCTAATGATGGAGCTAAGCCAATGTTAACTACAAAGTAGGAGCAAAGGGGTTGACTTTGAACATTGCATTAGTATGACGAAGATCTAAAATGGTAGCCTCACATGCACAATAATTAAACTTAGATAGATGACAACCTTAAATGTGAAGAAAATAAGTAAACTTAATGGCCCTATTCAACCATTTTGGAATATTAATTTCTCTCACTTTACATGAGGAGAATTGCATGTGCAGTCTTGCATGAAGATAAAATTAGACGTTCTAAATAAAAATAGGTGTTCTAAGTATAGATTTTGCATGCTATTCTATGTTTTTGCTATTTGCATGAACCATTCTTTGGAATTGTCTGTAACCTCTTTATAAAGAAGTAGAATGTTCGACATTCTTGATCCTTGATCATTTGATCACATGATCAAGAAATTCGTGTAATCCTTTAAATCAATATAAAGATTTAATTATCTTTGCTATAATAATTTATCTTTTATAATGATAAAATCCATGTTGTAGACGGGCCAATACGAGTCGATGAATTAGCAAAGAATAATACAAATAAAAATGTGATTAACAGCCTTGGAAACAACAATAAACAACAATTTGCCACTCATTACTAAACTTCATGGGATAGTGGCTGGAATAGGGCAGAACCCATACTCCATGCTGTAGACCTGTCACACCTGCCGCTGCAAATTTAACTGTCTGTGAGAGTTGTTAGAAAAAAGCGTACTTGTTCGGAGAAAAACGATTTTTGGCTTCCTCAAAGTTTCCTCGCTTCTGCCGGAAGATAAATTTTAACTCGCGTCCAATTTGTTCTTTTGAAAGGCTGTAAAAAACTTGTCTCCAGCGCAAGAATCTGTTAACTCTAAGAAGATCCAGGAGCCGAAGCCAAGGGAGATGGTCTGACCAGTTAAACGCCCCAAGAAACTAGAATCCTCCATCATTTCTCTTGGTCCAGTCACTTCGTCGCTCTCACCACAGATATCAAACCTCTTGCCGAACACGCTCCCCATGACATTCTTCAGCGCCGCGGCGGCGGAACCGCACAAGGCCACTTGAGAGACACTAAGGAGATTATTTGGATATCCTAGATGGCAGTAGTTGTAACTAAGGAGAGCGTTGAATTATTTAATCCCAACGACTACTGTCCGTTATCTGTCCTGTTACATCTGCCCCTCTTTATTTTTCAGTATTTATTATCTCTAAACCATTCAACTTTTTCTTCCCTTTTTTTTTGAGCTTGCTACAGTGTCGCTGTCCTTTGGCCAGTTCTTTATTTGTGATATAGTCTTCGTATGAAAATGATAATGGCAGCTGCTCAGTTTGTGTTAAATAATAAAGATATTTGTAAAAAGCTTGATGTATACTCTGTTGTGAGATTTTTTTTTAATTAATAGAAGTTTTTGCTAGAAGGAAACGGTCTGTCTGTCTCTTTTAATTAAATCTATGTGAGAGGTTTTTTAAAACTTAATACAAAACGGTAAGGTAAGTTTGTGCTATGTTCTATTCTTCTGTTTTGTTCTCTCCGCCTCTTCCTTAAACCGGCATTTGAATATACATTCGCTCTCACCGTAAAGACGGTATTCTGTTGCATATCTACGTCTTCATTTTCTGACATATTTTATGAAATGAGAGTTGAATGATGATGGATGTAAATTTTGTTACAATTTCACATTTCCCGTTTTACGTGCGTATATGTCAAGATTCATGTTCGGCTCGACTTATTTCATATTGGATTTTTTTATCAACGGTAGCGAGAATTGTAGAATTTTTTTTTATGGTTAAAAAGTTTGTGGGGAACACAACATTTTTCGTACGAAGTTTTGCGCTTTGTCGACACCATGTATATTATTTACCCAAGAGAAGCTATGGTTGCTTTCACAGATATTTGAGACACTATAAACCAAAATCTGTCCAACCGCGGGCAGGACAGGTAAGTGCAAGCAAGGAAGAAATGCATGATGCTAAAGAAAATCTTGTGGTAGTAATGTGTTTAGGGATAAGATATCTTATTTAGGGGAGAAGATTGAGTATTTATCATGTTTTAATAATTGTTATAGTATTTGTTTTTTTAATTGAATCAATGCAAAAGATTATATCAAATGAAGCAATCATAAGGTTGTCAAAAAATAGAAATCATCAGCATTCTTACAATTCAAACTCATTACATATTTCAACATTCTAGTTACACAGAGCATCTTGAAGTCTAAAACAAAACATACAAAGATACCCCACAAAGGAATCCTCAACAAAAAAGAGTCTACAACCCATACAAAATATATGCCATATAGCTCTAACCAATAGCATACAAAGATGAAACAAAAGAAACCTCATCTTGGAAGAGTATACCATCTTAAAGAGTGTCCAAGTTTATTGTCAAGCTGAAACTTCAAAACTTGCTCCTTGATGTGTGGAAGCTGATCCATAACTTTACAATTCCTCTTACATAGAATCTGAGACTGAGATATCAAAATAGTCACCTAAAGAAATATGTTAGAATAAAGCCTTAGAAAGCCAGTTGCCAGATGACAATTCTTAGAAAACATAGTTGTACATCTATCTTTCCATAAATGCTTTAAAATAACTTGTCTGATAGAATCAACAATAACCTCATTCTACATGCCATAACCAAAATTAGCCTCCTTCCAATTAAGATTATGATGAAAAATAGCAAGGAAATCCTTAAACACAACAATCCATTGTTTTTTAACACCAGAAGATGTGTTTTATATTCTCAACACCTTTACAGAAGGGACAAATAGCTGCTTGAACCATAATACATTTCAATCTAGCCTCAACAGGTAGCTCGCAGTGTAGTATTTTCAAAGCCAACAGTTGGGAATCAAAGTCAGCTTTAGATTTCCATATTTGAGTGCTCAAATTGTTCCACAACTTACAACTAAATCTGCATTTCTACTTCTAATTTAAACAAGGATTAAGAGGCCAGCTAGGAAGAATTTGAATATATATTTTCTTAACAAGAAAATAGTTGAAGTGGCTATAAGACAACCACTTCCATTCTTTGAAGAAGTTGCAATCCCTCAAAGTACATAATTTCATTGAGAGGTCAATAGGAACTAAAGATTGGATTAAAATCAAGAAGAGTTTGAAGTGTTTATAGTATTTGTTAATTTAATGCTTAATATTTTTTTATAATATTATACCAATAGTTGTGACTTTAAAGTTGTTAGTGTTGATGATGACCACCCATAATTGAATGAAATGTATTCCTTAGATCTAAAAAACAACAAATCATGTGATGTCACATCAGCGTACCAATAAAACATGACTTAGTACATAAGTATCGGTCTCTCTTGTTTTAGGAGTCTTTTTGGACACCTTGACAAAAAGCATGTTGGTGTGGCATCATATTTGATGATGTGACCCTAAAACTTTAATTATAAGTAGGGGACTTGTCAAGTAAGCTACTATAAAAAGATTGAGAACAATTTGAAAATTTTTACATGGGATTTTGAGAAGCGTAAAGTTAATACTCAAGGTCCTCTCCCCCACACTTTTAATGTGTAGAACATATCATGCCTAAAATCACTGAACTTACATCCATATTTGAATCTGTTGATTAGATAGGTGAGATTCCGATGCATATTGATTACATATGTTTTTCTTATAAATTTGGCTATTTTAAAATATTAACAAATTTAAAGGCAAAGTAAATTTTAACTAATAAAATTATACTTATTTTTAATAAAAATATATGTAAATTAGCATATTTATATTTAGGAAAATCTAGTAAAGATGTGGAAGAATATAATTATGGAGATAGTTATTTTATTTATGCACATTGTTCTTTCTTTTTTATTGATTTTATTTTTAGTACAAGAGTTATTTTAAAATTATTAAACTTGTACACTGTAAAATTTTACAAAACACAAAGATTGATTTTACTATTTGTATACTTTATGACCCAATTTACCTATACAAGTTTGTATTATATACATCATATGTATAACTCTTATTGAATCATTTTTTTATACTAAAGCTCACTGTAAACCTAACCTTTATTGAGATTATATTTTAATTTTAATTGAAATATAATCCTAATCCTAATTATACAGTGATTATAATATTATCTTATTCACTAATCCTAAAATTAAATATATTTTTTTAAAAATAATTTATTCTATAAATTATTTTTAATTGATTAAAAATATTCAATATTGTTATCTTAAATAAATCTTATTTTAATATTTTATTTTTCTATTATCTAAATTCTATCTTGCCTTTAAAATTTTAAATAATACTAAAATTTTTATCTATATTTATTATTTGGTTTAAAATTAATAAGATTGCTAAATATTTATTTGCTTTTTCATTTTTAAAATCTTAACATATTCTCTAATCTCAACAGTAACCTAAATAAAATTCTAAACATCTTATCTTATTTTCTAAATTATTTTAATCAATAAAAAAATATTCAATATCTTTATCTTAAATAAAATCTTATGTTAATATTTGATTATCCTATTATCTAAATTTCAATTTTTTAAAATTTAATTTAATTTTTTATATTAAGTATAATGAGAAAACATCTTACAGTAATTGCTTATGACTTTGGCAGTTCATGCCAATCAGGAAACAAGACCACTATCAAAGTACTAGTACTTGTGACCCATGTACAAAACATTGACCCATATACAAAAAATTGATCCATATACATCGATTGAATACATTTGTGACCCATATATAAAATGATGAATTATATATAACAAAACTAAGCCTGTCTGTATATAATTGTGATTTGTATATTGTATCCTACAGGTAGTTTCTAACAAAATCTGCTACACTGACGAATGGTATCATCATTTTACTCCTCGATCCACACTGTCCACCCTAGGGGCCCTTCCATCCATATGATATTCCTGTTCCATTGCACTATTTTTGTTGTAGCTACCTCGTGGGCCTTTTGTTGCCCTTCCACTTTCCTAGCTTCATTTATTTAATTCGTGAAGGCCTCCAATGCATTCACAAATGGTGATCTCTCAATCTTGAATTTGGACCATGTGTAGCCATGAGATAATTCTGATAGGTACACTCTGGTTGTACCATCCTTTATAAATCTTTTGAACTTATTCTTTGCTAACCTAATGACAATGGTGACCTGTATTTCAACATTGTAAAGGATGAGTCTTCTTAAAGACTCAGTATGCAGCCTACCCTTACCTTGAAATTTCTCTTCATTCATAAGGGACCTAATCATCCAAAGTATCTCACATGATAATAGAGACCAAAATAGATTACTATCCTTTTTAATACCATTAATGAATCCAAAAACAACACCATGAAAAGAGAATCTATTAGAAAATTTAATTCCAAAGTCGTTCCATATTTCCTTAGCCACAATGTGTAGTCAAAGAAAATATGCATAGTAGATTCAACAACTCTACAAATACTACAAACATCAGTATCTTGTTATTTATTTCTAATTGGTAATCTATGAAGATTAAACAACCACTTGAAACATTTCTTCTTGGGCATGATATTACTGCCTCATAGATAGGTAAAAACCTTATGCTAATCCTTATTATTGCAGTTCAAATTCCACACATAATTAATATGATCAGTCAAATCAATATTACTATATAATGCATCATAAACTGACTTGGCTTTGGTGTTATTTAGTAGAGCACCATCCACACACTTGAGTATTCTAAAATCTATCTTCCTCCACAAAACACTACTTGGGAAGTTGGAAACAGAGACAAGCCTCCCTTAGTACAGAGTATGTTATCCAATTCAAGGGAGGAAGGTGGTATTTTTTACTGTGAGCATTCTAGGAAATTAATTGACTGTTAATAATAATATCATTAAAATAAAAAATACCTCTGAGATTCTAGTTTTTAGTAGAATATCCTTAGATAAGGGAAAGAGGTTTATCTTTGTAGGATAGGTTCTACTAAATGGACCTCTCACCAAATAAGGTATTATTATCACTGATGATATGTCATAAGAAATCAAGCTTCTAATACACTCCCATGCCTTCCATATAACCTTGGAGACATTAGAGCCAACCGGGGAGATAGGGAAACTACTAGCAATGAGATCACTAAAGGGGAGTAACTTCTAGGTCTTGGCCTATTTAGTAACAACAAGCTTGATGCTAAAATATCTAATTAGAACCTTCCATGGTTCATTACCCTCCAAAGCATGAAATATCCATTTGACAACTAAAGCAATCCCTTGCATCTTAAGATCTTTGAGACCTAACCCACCCATATTCTAGCTTAGGCAACACCATTGTCATTTGAACAAGTGCTACTTTCTATTACCTTTACCATCAAACCAAAATAATTTCTTGGTTACTTTCCGAATATCATTGATATGGTAATTACTGAACATCCACACAGAAGCATAATAAAGACTATAAGAAGAGAGGATCTTCTGACACACCTGCACTCTGTCGACCATAGACAAGTATTACTTATTCTATCTTCCCAATGTGTTCTCAATCTTCCCTTTGATCCACAACCATATTTCCCTTAGACATAATTTGACTATAAAGGGGATGCTTCTAAGATACCTAACTTGCTCAGAGGGGCCTCTCCATTGATAATTGTACTTACTAAGCCATATAGGGGGGCATCATCCCATCCAAGCAAGGTGGATTTGGCTAACAATATCTTGGACCTTGATGCTTCACAAAAGATATCCGACTTCAAAGTTAAGGGATCTATGTTTGCCTCTTCAAGCTCCAAGAATAGTGCATTGTCATTTGCAAACTGAATGTTGATTAGGTCTTCCTTGTTAGGCAAGGAGATGCCTTTGACCTTTGGGGAGTAATTTGATTCTCTAAGAAGATAGAAGATAGCATTAAATGCTATAACAAATAGGGTGGGAGCAAGTGGGCACCCTTGCCTAATAGATCTCGCCAAAGTAAGGGATTGGGTATGGGAGCCGTTGATCTCAGGCTATGCAGAGGCATCTTTTAGCAGAATCTGAATCATCTAACAAAATTCCTCTGGAAAACAGAATGCTTCCAACATCATGGTGAGGAAATTCCCTTCTATCTGATTGTATGCCTTCTCAAAATCAATTAAGAACATTGCCACTTTTTTGGTTGGTGCAGTTGGCCCAATTCATGGCTTCCCAACTAGTGATGAGATTTTCAAGTATGTATTTTCCCTTGATGAAACTAGTTTGAGTATTACTCACAAAGTTCGGTAGGATATCCACTAGTCTTAACATAACATTTTTGCCAGGATCTTGTATGACATAATTAATAGTGTAATGGGTCTCCATTTTTTTATGAGGGACTTGTCTCCATCTTTGGGGAGTAGTTTAATCACCCCCTTGTTGATTCCAGTTCCCAATGAGCCCCTATTTAGTTCTTCCTCATATACTTGAAGTAAGTCCATATCTATCGACTCCTTAGTTTCTTTGTAAAACTCAATAGGCAACCCATCAAGGCCAGGGGCCTTGTCATTATTGAGGGTGTTGATGACCTTGATGATCTCATGTGAAATTGGTTTCTTGTGTGCATTAGCCTCCCCCTCCAATATCTTCCTCGGGATGAGAGCTCTACATTTATCTCTTGCATTTTTATTAGCAGGGGAGTTCCAAATGAAAACAACTTTGGTAATACATAAAGAATGCTTTTTTAATGTCATCTTTGTCCACTAGTTCTTTACCCTCTTCCCAAATTCTATCTATTCTTTCCTTAAACTCTTTTTGCCTCAACATATTAAAGAAGAACTTTGACCCCTTGTCGCCTTGTTGTAACCAGTTGATTATAGCCTTGACCTTGGTTTCCTGAATATTTAAATTTTTAAAAAAGAAATTAAATTTATAAAAAAAAAATTAATTCTATTATTTGATTCAAAAAATTAATAAAATTACTATAATTAATAAAATTATTATATTTATTTATTTATTTATAAAAAATACCCTTTAAAAATGTAATTTTATGAATTTTATTATGTTTGAAAGAAAAATTTTATTTAAAAATATATGTAAATTACCTCATTACGCTTTACATGTATCACACATCATCGCAAGCTATCAGTTTTTCAAAATTTTGTGAACATGAATAGAGAGATCTCCTATATATGTATGTTGGTGTAAATAAATATTCATTTTGGATATTATTACACTTACTTAAGTTAACTTAGGATAATGCATCTCTTCGTAGTTTGGATTTGAGACACTTAGGGAAGTGTGCACATAGGGATAGAGCTTGTAGGAGAAATTCCACCTTTTGTGGTCTTATTTTGCTGTTACACTCCACATTCGGTGGGTCATCCACCTCTTGTGGAATATTATATTATTTCTCCTACCTACCCTTAGTATTTCTTACCTACCCTTATTTCTCATTGAGCCACATGTCATATTTGTGTGCTCATACATCCATATGGCCTTGCCTATATAAGCAGGCCTATATTCATTGTATTGGTTAAATCCAGTTGATCATTTGCATATTGATGAGAATACAGTTTGTTCTTGTCATTCTATTGTCTCTTTTTATGCTTTTCATTGTGCCCTTGATCTTGGCAAAATCCTATAATGTAAATAGTACATTTTTCGTGTAATTTGAAAAATATGTTGTTTAAATAGAACCTAGAAATTCATGTTTCTAGAAGCTTTATAGCTGGAAATGCATGTTTAGCCTACCTGATTTGAGAGAGGATTATCTGGTAGTATGTACTTATAAGAATTTAAAATTTTTTTTACAATCCATTAATTTTAAAAGCTCACAATAGTTTCTATATTCTTCAAGTTGAATGGGAACATCAAAAAATTTTGGGTTCACAATCTATAACTCTTCATATTCGTTAGGGTCAAAGTTTTGTTCTTCTTGGTCACACCTCGTAGATTACTCGTAAAAGTAGCAATGATTGCTTCCATAGACAAACTTCTTAAAGACAATACAACTAAGGAAAAGTAAGGGATAAATGTATAGTGTCAGAGAAAATCCCGTGCAATCCATGCACTACGCTCCACCAATCAGTTCTCTTTGATGCATTAAATTTTAGTTTACCCAGATATCTCGTTCCCTCTTTGAATATTTTTATAATAATCCTTTGAACTACTACAAATGTAGCTTTGCTTTGAAATAAGATATGCATATTGTCTATTTGTAGAAGTTAGACAAAGGTTTGTTAAAGTTATGAGTTTTCCACAATCCATTTTGTATTCTAATGTATTTTTTTGGATTCGATTGTGTGTATTTTTTTTTCCCATCAACATTTCATCCATGATTCATCATCAGAATGAAAAGAATTCCAAAGACATGAAAGATAAAGAATTTCAAAATACATAAAATTTAAAATAAACTTCGAAGTAGATAAAAATTCACGCATTAAATTTGCATATATTTCTATGCAAATTATTTCCCTTTGTTTCTCATAGTTATACATTTTTCAGTACTTTTTTTACACTTTTTTAACAATGGGTCACTTTTTTAACAATGGGTTTTGGTTAATCATTTAATAAATTAAATTAATATTTAAGAGAGAGGACTCAGTAGTTGAGCACATTTCAATAGTTGTCATGAGATTTATTGATTTAATGTCTAATATTTTTTACAATATTTTACCAATAGTTGTGTCTTTAAAGTTGTTATTGTTGATAATGACTACCATAATTTAATGAAATATATTTCTTAAATTTAAAAAACAACAAATCATGTAATGCCACATCAGCAAACCAATAACACATGACTTAGTGCACAAGTGTTGGTCTCACTTTTTTTGGGCCTTTTTGGACCCCTTGGCAAAAAGCATGTTGACGTGACATCATATTTGATCATGTGGCCTTGAAACCTTAGTTATAAGTAGGGGACTTGCCAAATAAGCTATTGTGAAAAATTAGGAGTGATTTGAAATTTTTACATACAATTTTGAGAAGCCCAAAGTTAAGGCTCTCTTTAAGGGTGGGGTCCTATGAGGGAGGGTTTAAGCTTCTATTTATCAGCAACAATGGGTCCAAAGAATTTTTTTTTTTATGGGATTATTTGAAATCTTTTTGAAAAGTAGCACTACAAAATTTATGAGACCAACAACTTTAAAATATTCCTAAAAATATCAACAACTCCACATCTATCTCTTTTTTTTTTTAGGAAGCTCCCTCCATGAGATCCCAACCTAAATCATGAAAATTTCATTTCTTTTGCTATGGCTATAACTTGTACTGTTTAATATGTTATTTATTGTTGGAGATGTAATCTCAACTAGGGGAAAGGACCCAGTAGTTGTGCACCCTAACTTTGCGCTTCTCAAAATCCTACTTGGAAATTTCAAATCACTCTGATTTTTTTACAGCAGCTTACTTGGCAAGTCCCCTGCTTATAACTAAGGTTTCAGGACCACATCATCAAATATGATGCCACATCAGCATGCTTTTTGCCAAGGTGTCCAAAACAACCCCCAGAAAAAGTGAGACCAATAGGCGCGCAAAAGAGACCCCAATAGTTGTGCAGCTGATGTGGCATTACCTGATTGGTTACTTTTTACAATATTGGTACATTTCTTAACAACTATTGGTACATTTCCTAACAACTGTTGGTACATTTCCTAACAAAAATTGATATTTTTTGTTTCAAACAATAGGCTTTATTTGTTCAATTTTTGGAACAAAAGGTATCAACAACCCTCACAACAATTGGAACATGCTCAACTACTGGATCCTTTCCCCTACCCAGCTGCACATCATCTGTATGCACATTAATATTTTCCACTATTCTTATCAACTCCATATCCTCTGTATACTCAAACAAACAGTAAAAATAGATCTTCCATGGATTCGTTTGGATTTCACATTTATTTCTCCAACCTGTCACCGTCCTTGCAGTGCCCTCACGGATTGTGGGTTGTCTAAAATATGTTATTTTATATCTGTCTTGCTCTCTATGGCATGCGCTCATCTTTCTATATAATGAATGATGATGTTTTTGGTTTGGACTCTCTTTTGAGAGTCCAGCTCCTCAGAGCTGTAAGTAGTAGTATGTAAAGATCTGAATGTATGAAGCTAAAGTCAGAATGAATAAGACGATGTAAGTTGGAAGAAGCTAAGTCTGTCTGAATGTATGAGCTGAAGCTCAATCAGCCGATGTAATGTTTTATTCTATTTAATGTAAAATTTGTATGTTTGTTTTATTTTCACTCTGCTCCCCTTCATTCCTTCATTTGTCGTATCACTTCACTCCAAGTTTGTATCATTCCTCCCTACTTTTATTCATGAATGTTTGCAGAAGCTAATCATAATTTAAGGACTTGTGCAGGTATGAAACTGGAAAAGCAGCGATCACCGGTGCAAATCCTAATACTCCTCCCATTGGGTGTACTCCAGTTCATTTGAATCTTGTGGTAAGCATTGCTTATGAGCACTTCGCTTTCATTTGTTTGATTTTAAAGTCACGCTCTTGCAATATGTAGAATAGATGTTGGTCGTTATCATGTCAAAACGGTTCAAAGCGATATTTTAAATGTTGTCTCAGGAATTCTTTTGGCAGTAGTACAATTTATAGCTTTTTGAGGACCAGAATTACTTTACATATATATATTTCTAGGTCTTTGACTCGTGAAATTATACGAAATACGAAATTCAATTTTGTTAGATTTTGTACAATTGCAATTAGTGTTACTGAAGAGAATGCCGTATACCAAAACGCAGTTTACGCTGTGTTTATGGGGTTTCAGAAGTAGAGAATCATAGCCATACACTACTTGTTACTTGATGGAAAAGATGTGAGAATCATTATCATTGTTATTCTTGAAGATGCGACAAGTATAAAATTTAACATATACGCCTTATGTTTTTTTTCTTTGCAATGTAGTCCACTTCTTATTCTAATAACATCTTTTCATGGTACCGCCCATATTTTCCCTGGTATTTCCTTACGCATGATCTAGAGATTCAGACGGCGTACAGCATTTCCTATATTTCCCTGAAATCGAAAATTCCATCATTTCAATACCAAATGCAAAAATATTGTTCTAAATTCGAGAATTTATTCGGTCAAAAAATAAATGATATAAAATTTTACAGGATATGACTCAACTACTTTGCAACTTACAACATTATGACAGGGTGAGATTTATTATCATTTGTAACCAATGCGAATGAACGCCAAGAGGATATAGAAGAGAGTTGAGGGTACAAAATGAGATTTCAATATGGCCGACGAATTTTCGAATGAGTTAAAACCCTTGCATAGAAATTTATAATTTCTAGTTTATCTTGTGGATGTGTTAAGAGAATTGTCTCCTCTTGACTGTACACGCTTTTGCAAATAGTGGTAAATTTGGTCTTTGTTTTATATTCAATATAAATTTGACAGCAAGATATCTCGTTAATTTGCAAGTAGTATCTAATTTTTCTTATAATAATGAAGGGTTTTATTGGTGTGCTAGTTTGGGTAACAAGATAATTTGTGGAGAACAAATGAAGATTGTGTATTCATGGTGGACCAAAGGCTAAATATTCCTTAAAAACCATCAAATTTTAAATTCAAGGAAATATAAACAACAAACCCCAACTTGCATTATAAGAATTTAGACCATCCCCTTCTTATGATACTTGAAAATCATTTGGCATAACTCTTTCTTTGTTGAAGATTTGGTTGAAAACTACTGTCCAACAAATCACAAGAGGGGCTAGCTCCAAAATAAATTGAGAATCAGACATATAAGGCTAGTACCCAAATAAGAGAAAAGTTAAATCCCATCAAAAAATTTGAAGACATCCCCACCTTCTGCAAAGACTAGGGGGTGAACATGACATCAAAGGAAAACACCCATTAGAGACAAATGAATTGAGTTGGGATTAAAATCCAACCCCCTTATATGAGAATTAGAAGTTGAACACTTCCGCTTAATTGAGTTTATCAATCAAAGAGACAATCCAAACTAGAGGAAGGAGATATTTGGAATAAATATTTTGAGGGCCACAACATCCATAATTTGAGGGTAGGACTAACCCTAAATGGGAAATATCCTTCATAAGCAAGAGCACACCACTCTCTAGCAAGGAGAAGCCCAAGGAGACAAGACGAAGGAAGGAGAGACTACTAGTAACATTTGTTGTTGACACCTTGTACCTTTTCACCTAGAAGCATTTGAGCAACCCTTGTTCCTTTTTTGTGAACAAGTCTTTGCTAAATGAACACGAGAAGCAAAAAACTACATTGAAAAGATATCCACTTATATTCCATGATTGATTCTAGATGTGCTCTCGCACATTGAGTCATATCTTCTTTGGTTAATGGATATAGAAAGATTCATCTCAATGTGAATCCTATCAAAGGTAGGGTGAGACTGCAAACCAATCTCAAGAGCGATAGGTATAAATTTTCCCAAAGAATCACTAATAGCTAACAAACATACAATTGCCAAAAGTAGAACTTGTGAGATTGAGCTCAAATAAACCCAAGATGGAATGAAAGACAAGATCTCAATGGAAGATTTAAATTCTAGAAACCAAACTTAATGCATAATGTTGCCTTGTTCAAGAAGATCAAGGGCCAACTTCTAGAAGGTATGATTGATCTTCCTTTGATCCAAAAACCATGATTAAAAAAAATCATGAGCATAGGGACATGAGACTAAATCATTCGACATGAAGGGTTTCAATGTTTTAGAAACCCTAGTATAAATATTCACCAAAGTTGGTCAAATATTTTGAAATCTACAAACCAAACCTAAGTTATCATAGCTCTCTTCCTCTAACACCTTTCACCCTAATATTAGCAATGACATTATTTTTTAAATTTTTGCATCAATTTAGGAGAAAAACGAATAGATTCAACTTGTAGGTCACATTTCAAACTCTTGTTGAAATAACTTGAACACCATGCAAGATAACTATAGAAAAGGATGAGAATTGACAATGATCCTAGCTTCGACAATCATATCCCCATCTTAATATGAGAAAAACTAATAGGATAAAATCCTTGAAATCTACAAACTAAACCTAAATTATCATAGCTCTCTTCCTCTAACACCTTTCACCCTAATATTAACAATGAAATTATTTTTCGTAATTTTGAATCAATTTAGGAGCAAAACAAATAGATTCAACTTGTAGGTCCAATTTCAAACTCTTGTTGAAATAACTTGAACACCATGCAAGACAACTATAGAAAAAGGATGAGAATCAACAATGATCCTAGCTTTGACAATCATATCCCCATCTTAACATGAGAAACAACAATAGGAGAAGACCCTTGCTATTCAAGGCATTGCTCATAATCACTATCTATTACCTTTCATGCTAAATTAAGAACAATATCCCCTTTGCCTCTTTACTAGAAAACCTTTTGTGTAACTTGCCTAAAGGAGAGAAATAAGAGGCCCAAGCTATAGAAATAATCACTATCTAATTACCTTTCACGCTAAACTAAGAACAATATCTCCTAAGAGGCCCATATCTATGTCCTAACTCAACAATATTTGTAGATGTCATAAAACTCCAATCATAATTAATCAAATTAGTTAATTAAGTTTTATTGTTTTGATTGGAATACCTTGTTCTAATTATGGATTTATTTGTTTATTTATCTAATCTAATATACTTTTATTTATATTCATAGTTGATAGTTGATTTAATTAGTCAATATGAATGATGTTTGTTAATAATACATAGTTAATAGTGTCATTGTTATAACTCATATCTTTGTGACAACATATATAATAAGAGACATCTAGTATTTGCACATTCTTTGATAGTGAACATAAGAGTACTTCTAGATTTAGTTGTTTGGGAGGTTTTGAAATTAATGTTTCAAATCACACTCCAAGATTCATTATTAGGATGAAGAAAAGATATTAGATAGATTATAGAACTTGTAGCTTAACAAGGGGAGGTGAGGGGAAGGGAATAGGAAATAATCGAAAGTGTAAAAATTTGACAGTTAAAATAATATTAAATAAAAATAACAATTTAAACTCTTGGTGACAAAGCTTGAGAGGTTGCAATGTATTTGGTATCTAGTAGTTAGAAGTCTCAAGAAAAGCTTGCAAATTACTTCTTTGAGGACTACACACCATCAATATATGTTTGATGAATTTTTACTGACATTGGTAATGTGAAGTGGTCCTTGAACACTATCATAAGGATAAAGTTGCTAAATCCCGTTTTGGTGAAAGATTTTATGTTGAGCAACAACCCCTTTTGGCCATATAAAAAAATTCAAATGTCACTATTGAAGATTTCAAAAAGGAAATATAGGACAAAAACATTGGTTTCAACCCCTTTTTATAGTAGATAACTTTCAAAGGTGAAAGTGCTTTGATATGCCTAATGGTTTTAGAGTCGGCAATTTTTGGAATGTTCTCCTGTTTGCGATGCCTCCTAAGTAGTTTATTGCATTAGCTTGTCTCTTCTTCTATTAAATTTGATATTTTCAAATTGTTAAAACCTATTTTTTATATATATGTAAGGGTTTGTTCTATTTTATATGTAATGGGTGGTGTGAATATTAAATCCAGTTAGATTGCGTTTATTGTAATAGGAAAGAGTTTTTTGGTTTTGGAAATTGTACATGTATGGAGACTAAATATTTTTTATTCCCTTTTTGAAAAGTCTTTTAGAAATATTTTAAAAGGTGATCCATCCACCTTTGATAGATCAAATAAAAGGATAACAATATAAAATCAAATTTGTTGACAATAAAGTATAGGCCTAAGGTCTCAATTATGTATGCCAAAGAATTAACTCCAAGATGATGCAATAAGAAGATAAACATGATGTGGCAGATAACATATGCATAACATTAAGATTTAAATTTTTTTACACATTCATAGACACCATAAGATAAGTATTATCATAGATGATAGGGTTGTATATTCTTCATATAATGTACATTCTTTACCACAAGCATAGATATACTCATATACATATCACATATGCCTAGGTAGCATCTATTACAATATTGATCTATATTCTTCCTCTACCATTATATCTATGTTTAATTCCTCTTCTCATTTATCATATTTCATTTTCTTCCTTGCAATTAAGGAATTTTTGTATATATAGCCTTATATTGATGTGGGGATGTGTCATATATGTCTTTGTATCTTTCCATCCTTTAGAGGGTATCACATGTTGTTACTTGCTATATCAATGGTCTTTAAGTGATTGTTAGTCTACTTTGTTTTTAGTTCTTGACCTATCAACATCCTCCCAAGGCCTAATCATTTGTCTTGTCCTCAAGACAACTTCCTTAAGTAGATAAAAAATATTTTGTTATAAAAAATCCTCCTCACAAATCTTGAAGTACAATAATGGATGCCTATAATTTATCTTGAATTGTTAATATTGATTGTCCTATATCAATGGTCTTTTAGTGATTGTTAGTTTACTTTATTTTTAGTTCTTGACCTATCAACATCCTCCCAAGGCCTAATCATTTGTCTTGTTCTCAAGACAAATTAAGTAGATAAAAAATATTTTGTTATAAAAAATCCTCCTCACAAATATTGAAGTGCGATAATAGATGCCTATAATTTATCTTGATTTGTTAATATTTATTTTCCTTGATTAACATCATGTGTTGGTTTTGTTGTACCCAAATTGAATGCTCAATTGGAGGATCTTTCTACAATAGTGATGGTACTTAGATTTGTTAGTGTGGTTTTTCCCTTTTTGATGTCATGAAGAAGCATGGATAGAAATGACAAATAGATGTTTACTTGCACTTGTAATTCCTTCATTTGAGCTATTGATTGTGTCCTACATTAACTTATCCTAGGTTATGTTTGAAAGGAAGCTAAGGTGCGGAAAACACTAACACTAATCTAGTGGGGGAGATAGTGCAAATTTTCTTTACAATCTTAACTATTACAAAAATAGAAACACATTCACAAGATGATAATGAACATGCATAAAGATAAACACAATCAACACAAGATAAATTGTAGGGAAAACCCTCAGGTGAAAAAACCCACACTCCAAAAGTACACAACTTTATATTTTAGTAAACTAATGGTTACAATATAATATCAACACTCAGCTTCTTCAACAAGAGCCAAAAACTGACAACCCACAATTTGGATTAATTCCAGTAGCATAACATTTCACCTACAAACATAACATAACTAATACTCTCCAAGACTAGTTTTTATAGAGAAATACAGCTCAAGAGGAAGTTTCTAGATGAAGTTACAAGATGAGGTCATGAAAATAATTTGGCCCTACCTTTTGGCCACCAAAAAGCATGCAAATGATACATGAATGTCCCCAAATGACTCCCCATTCAAGCCTGCTAAGTTGGGAAATCAAAATTTACTATTTTGAGGTATGACAGATGCTCTTAAGCATCTTATAGCTGTCATAACTTACAACACTTACAGTTGTAAGAGAATCCATCATAAATGACTATTATTATCTTATTCTCTTACAACTTGTCATAACCCAACTTGTGCACCCACCTTCTCCATGCAAAAGGTATCTCTTGCCACTTTTCCATTCTACCATAGAATTTGTCATAACACAACACTTGTCAAGATCCTCAAAGTGGGATGCCTACCTCCACATGTACAACATATGTTTCATACAGTCATAGCCAAGTAGGATGTCACCAAGCCTGTCAGTCCCACTAGATTGTTGGCAATATAGCATTATAACAGACAATGAAAGATTGTTGGCATTTCAATAAAGATATTGAGAAGGTTGTTGATGATTATGGATATAACTGATTAAGGATGTTTACTGTCTTGATATTATTATTTTGTCATTGATGTCAAGAAATTAATTTTCTAATTCAGTATGATGTTGCCATATCTTGAGAAGTATGATTTGAAGAATATAAAGATGTCGATAAAAGACATAGGAAAGATTATGATGAATAAGAGGATGAATAAGGTATTCAATGGGCAACTATTACCGAGTCAGACAATGATTAGATCATGATGTTTAGATTGTTTTAACATCATACATATGTTGTAAATTGTAAGGATAATACTATACTATGTTACCAAGCAAAGAACCTAGTCGGTAAACCCTAAGGTTATCGCTATCGGTTAATAAAGGCGGAATGTCTACTAAGTGAAGTTTAGTATTTATCGAGTTGTAACCGAGTTGTAACCGAGCTATAACAAAATACATTAAATGGTTACATGCGTTATTTAATGAAGGAAGTTGATGAGCTAGAACTGATTAAATGATTGGTATGTCATGCATGAAGTTTGTTAATGAATCTAAGGCAATGGAAAGTCGGCATGAAGATCTACAACACAGATTGAACCGCAATACCCTAGCACAAGTTCCAAGAAATATATGCAAGTTCCTAGGCGGGGTAAAACGTTTTCAGATTGAAAGATGCACTGAACCTGGACAAGATTGAAGATCTGATGGCTATGATTGATCATGGGAAATGTGATCAAGGAGATTAAGCGGTTAGCTAATTGTTTATAAATAGGAAACTGTTGATAAACAATGTATGCGGGCAAGTGTATGCACAGGGATGCTACATGGTGAGTACCGAGCACAGAAGCTTGAAGACCTATTTGAATAACAGAGTATAGAAGCCCAACAGATGGACAAGATTAGTTCTATGTCTAGATTGTATTGAACAAATAAGAATCTGCTTTAGCATTTTAGATGTGAAGTTGCAGATAGATGTTTATTACTGTTATTTTGTGAAAGTGATAGAAAATCTCTTAACCGAGTGGACTTAAAAGAGTTATTTATAAAACCCTCTAGCAAGGTGACATTCTGATTGAGTGTTTGAAATCCTTTAACAAGGTCACTTCTAACAAGGTGAAGATCCTAACAGATTTGAGGGAAATCCCTTAACCGGGTCACATCTAGCAATGTGTTTGTAATCTTTAACAGGATTTTCTTTTAACCGAGCATACTCTAGAAGAGTATATTTCTTAGTGGGTCCAAAATCCCACAGTGGTTTTTCCCTATTTGGGTTTCCACGTTAAATCTGGTGTTATGAAGTTTATAATGTTTTATATGCTTTTGAGTTTGCATGTTTAACAATTTTGGTTATATTACTATAGTTTATGTTATCGAGGTTGAATCTGATGTTTTTAATGGAAGATTAAGTTTGTATGATTCACCCCCCCCCTCTCATCTTGTTGGCTATTGGATCTATACCTACATTAAGTATCAAAACTATCAATTGGTATCAGAGCTCTGGACTCCAGAAGAAAAGTTTAAAGGAACTTGAGCTAAAGATCCAAAGATGTATAAGAGGGATGCACCGAAGCTGAAGAAGTCAATTTTCTCTACATGGCAGAAAAGGATGAAGCTGCATCTATCAGGAGTTGGAGAATATGATGTATACTATCTAGAGAATGATTTTGTTACACCGAGCACCTATCCATTGACTATGGAAGAGATAAAGGCAAAGCAAGAACATATTCAAGCAATGATTGAAATAATATCTGCATTGATCGATTCAGAGTTTAATGATCTAGAAGGCTACGATGATGCAAAGGCTATGTGGGATAAGCTCATATCAATATATGGAGGAGATGAACATGTTCAAAGAGAAAAAGTAGATAGTCTAAGAGGACAACTTGAATCTATGAGGATGAATGAAGGTGAGGACATAACTCAGTACAGTACAAGACTAAAGGAGATTGTCAATCAAATCAAAGGAGTAGGTGGAATTATTGAAGAAAATGATATAACAAGTAAGTTGTTAAGAACCTTTCTACCGGCTTATGCAATCCGAGTCTCTGCAATCAATGAATTAAGGTCTGTACCTAATATGCCAGTTTCTTTAGATGCTACTATTGGTAAGCTACATGCATTTGAGTTAAGTAACTTTGATAACAGTGGTTCTTCAGTAAATAAAGTTGAATCTGCATTTAGTTCTTTTCATCTTGATAAATCTAATGATTTCAATGAAAGAAAGTATAAGTACTTTGAAGGAGATCATAGTGGAGCAAGTGAAAGATTCGTAAGAACATGGAAGAAGTACACAAACTGTATGAGGAAATCAGAAAGTAAGAAGAGTTTGAAGCACTATTAGCCAAAAGGTTACTGAGAGGCAAAGGTAAGTATAAAGGAAAACTACCTTTGAAATGTTTCAATTGTGATAAAATAGGACATATGGCTTCTAACTGTCCTGACAAAGATTTTATTGAAAGGAGAGATTACCGAGATGACAGACAGAAAGATAATCATTACAGAGGACACCAAGACTTCAAAAGAAGAGATAGAAAGACATGCTTAATAGCTGATGAGGAATCTAATGATGACAAATCAGATGAAACTGATACAGAGGAAGTAGTTTATGTGGCTATCAAAGATGGGTCAGATGAAGAAAGGTATGAAGAAAAAGCCCTAATATCTCACATAAACACTAATGATTCTTGGATCATAGATAGTGGATGCTCACATCATATGACAAGTGATAAACACAAGTTTGTTATATTAGAAGATTATGATGGAGGCTATGTTAGATTTGGTAATGATGCACCATGTCCAGTGAAAGGTAAAGGATCTAAAACACTTCTTGACAATGCAAGATGCAATGATGTTTATTGGGTTGAAGGTTTGAAATACAATTTGTTGAGTGTAGCACAGCTAAACAACACAGGGTACCGAATAGAATTTCAGAAAGGAATTGTCAAAGTTCATGACAAGAATGGAAAGTTAGCTGCTACCAGGACACAAACAAAAGGTAACACATTTCACCTTGACTCAACTCATAACAAGTGTTTGTATGCAAAGATAGATGATACCTAGTAATGGCATAAAAGGTTTTGTCATGTAAATTTTGATAATCTGATCAAAATAAGCAAGAAGTGCCGAGTAAGAGGTCTACCGAGTCTTGAAAAACCTGAGAATGCTATGTGCTGAGGATGCCAGATAGGTAAGATGTCAAGATCAAGCTTTACAAGTAAGTCTTACACTTCTAAGGGAATTTTAGATCTAGTGCACACTGATCTTTGTGGTCCTATGAAAGTTCAAAGTTATTATGGTGATAAATATTTCATATTATTTGTGGATGACTATTCAAGGATGATGTCAGTAATGTTTTTAAAAGATAAATCAGAAGCTTTTCAAATGTTTAAATGGTACAAGGCAAGAGTTGAAAATGAAATAGGAAGACAATTGAAATGTCTTAGATCAGATAGAGGAGGAGAGTTCGCATTTGATGAATTCAACTTATTTTGCAATGATCATGGTATTAAAAGACAAGTCTCTACACCGAGAACTCCATAGCAGAATGGAATAGTTGAGAGAAGAAATAGATCTATTGTCGATTGTGCTAGAACACTGATGATTGAAAAGAAGGTGCCACAAATATTTTGGAGAGAAGCAATAAGCACAACAATTTACACCTTGAACCGAGTACAATTGAAGAAAGGTACTTTGAAGACACCATATGAAATCTAGTATGATAAGAAACCTAATGTAAGTTATTTTAAAATCTTTGGAAGTAGATGCTATGTTCACAAAGATAATAGAAATGGCAAGTTTGATCAGAAAAGTGAAGAAGGAACATTTCTAGGTTATTCTTCTAGAAGCAAAGCATTTAAATGTTTGATCAAATCATCTAACAAAATAGTAGAAAGTGCAAATGTGAAAATTGATGAATTTGTAGAAAGAAATGATGAAGGAAATTCCAAGGAACCAGAAGACTATGATGAATTTGTCTATGTTCAACCGATAAGTCTTACCAAAAAGACTTTTGAAGAAAATGAAGAGAATATCCAGTTACCGAGTGATGAAGAAGATCATACAGAGCCTACCAAGTTTGTATTAGCCAAGTATGTCAAAAGACATCATGCACCAAGTCAGATTATAGGAGATAAGGATGATCTAGTGATGACAAGGAACAAATTGAGATAGAACACATGTTTGATATATGAATTTGAACCGAGAATAGTGAAAGAGGCATTTAACAGTGAAGATTGGATAAATGCTATGATAGAAGAGATTGATCAAATCAAGAAGAATGACACATGGACACTAATCCCAAGACCAAAGGACAAAAATGTAATCGGTACAAATTGGATTTTCAGAAACAAGCTAAATGAAAAAGGAGAGGTCATTCGAAACAAAGCAAGACTAGTTTGCAAAGGTTATGCTCAAGAAGAAGGAATTGATTATGGTGAAACTTTTGCACCTGTTGCTAGACTTGAAGGAGTGAGAACATTGTTGGCATATGCTACTTTCAAAAACTTCAAGGTATATCAAATGGATGTCAAATCTGCATTTTTGAATGGAATATTAGAAGAAGAAGTTTTTATTGAACAACCTGAAGGATTTGTTGAGGACAATAACAAAGATCAGGTATGTAAATTAAACAAAGCTTTATATGGTTGGAAACAAGCACCTAGAGCATGGTATGAAAGATTGCACTCTTATTTGATTAAGATTGGTTTTATAAGGACAAGTGAGAACAACAATATGTACATGAAGAATGATGAAAATGAAATACTGATCTTAGCCATATTTGTTGATGATATTATATTTTGTGGAAATGACTCTTTATGCAAGAACTTTGGAAATGAAATGAGCAAAGAATTTGAGATGTCATTAATCGGTGAGATAAAGTATTTTATAGGTTTACAGATACTGCAAATGAAAAATGAGATTTTCATTACTCAATCCAAGTACATAAAGGAAATCTTGAAGAAATTTGGAATGGAGGATTCAAAACCAGTAAGTACTCTTATGACTACCAACTGTAAATTATCAAAGAATGATGAATTGACATTTGTTGATGAGACACTTTACCGATCCATGATTGGAAAACTACAATATGTTGTTCACAGTAGACCAGACATAGCACATGGAGTAGGTATAGTTGCAAGATTCTCTGCATATCCTAAGGAAACACACATGATAGCAATCAAAAGAATTTTTACATACTTGAAAGGCACTGAGGATTATGGCTTAGCATATCAGAAAGGAAATGATTTTGATTTAAAAGTTTATATTGATGCTGATTGGGTAGGCAACATTGATGATAGAAAGAGCACAAGTGGAGGAGCTTTCTTTTTAGGAGAAAGACTAGTGAGTTGGCTTAGCAAGAAACAAGGATGTGTTTCACAGTCAATAGCAGAAGTTGAATATGTTGCTGTAGCATTTAATTGTACTAACATTGCATTGATCAAACAACTGTTGGAAGGTATCAATGAGAAAGTTATCAAGCCAGTAACCATATTTTGTGACAATACTAGTGCCATTAATATTTCAAAAAGTCCTGTTATGCACTCTAAGACAAAGAACATCTCTATCAAATATCATAAGAAGCTTAAGAGAAGAAAGTGGTGTTGGAGTATGTTAGCACAAAGGAACAAATAGCAGATATCTTCACCAAGCCACTACCAAGGGACACTTTTGAATATCTCAGAAGTAAGTTAGGGGTCCTACCCCTATCTTCTACTCACTGACCGAGTTCAGTGAAAGCATCAATCCAATGACTCTATCGAATATTTTTTAGGAGTTGATGTAGATTTACACCCTTTAGGATGTTTTCTAAAGGTGTGCAGGAAACAATACAGGGAACAGGAATTGAAGACAAAATGCTCTGACTGAGACAGACTTGATACACAACAATAGGAAATCACTTCATACAGAAAGAAATTATGCTTTAGTTCTTTACTTTTTGGCATTGTTGTCAAAGGGGGAGAAGACTAATATCGAGGGAGAAGACTAAAAGAAAACTGAGAAGACTACAGATTGGAAAGAAAACTGAAGAGAAGAGGAGAAGTCTAATGTATGGGGGAGAGCATTTCTGCATTTTAGAATCACAACAATCCAAATCTTTTAAGGTCAAATCAATTGGTTTAGCCATCAATGCCAAAGGGGGAGATTGTTGGCAATATAGCATTATAACAGATAATGAAAGATTGTTGGCATTTCAATAAGGATATTGAGAAAGTTGTTGATGATTATGGATATAACTGATTAAGGATGTTTACTGTCTTGATATTATTATTTTGTCATTGATGTCAAGAAATTGATTTTCTAATTCAGTATGATGTTTCCATATCTTGAGAAGTATGATTTGAAAAATATAAAGATGTCGGTAAAAGACACAAGAAAGATTATGATGAATAAGAGGATGAATAAGGAATTCAATGGGCAACTATTACCGAGTTAGACAATGATGAGATCATGATGTTTAGATTGTTTTAACATCATACATATGTTGTAAATTGTAAGGATAATACTATACTATGTTACCAAGCAAAGAACCTAGTCGGTAAACCCTAAGGTTATCGCTATCAGTTAATAAAGGCGGAATGTCTACGGAGTGAAGTTTAGTATTTACCGAGTTGTAACTGAGTTGTAACCGAGCTATAACAAAATACATTAAATGGTTACATGCGTTATTTAATGAAGGAAGATGATGAGCTGGAACTGATTAAATGATTGGTATGTCGAGCATGAAGTTTGTTAATGAATCTAAGGCAATGGAAAGTTGGCATGAAGATCTACAACGCAGATTGAATTGCAATACCTTGGCACAAGTTCCAAGAAATATATGCAAGTTCCTAGGCAGGGTAAAACATTTTCAGATTGAAAGATGCATTAAACTTGGACAAGATTGAAGATCTGATGGCTATGATTGATCATGGGAAATGTGATCAAGGAGATTAAGCAGTTAGCTAATTGTTTATAAATAGGAAACTATTGATAAACAATGTATGCAGGCAAGTGTATGCACAGGGATGCTACATAGTGATTACTGAGCACAGAAGCTTGAAGACCTGTTTGAATAACAGAGTATAGAAGCCCAGTAGATGGACAAGATTAGTTCTATGTCTAGATTGTATTGAACAAATAAGAATCTGCGTTAGCATTTTAGAAGTGAAGTTGCAGATAGATGTTTATTACTGTTATTTTGTGAAAGTGACAGAAAATCTCTTAACCGAGTGGACTTAACAGTCTTATTTGTAAAACCCTCTAGCAAGGTGACATTCTAATTGAGTGTTTGAAATCCTTTAACAAGGTCACTTCTAACAAGGTGAAGATCCTAACAGATCTGAGGGAAATCCCTTAACCGGGTCACATCTAGCAATGTGTTTGTAATCTTTAACAGGATTTTCTTTTAACCGAGCATACTCTAGAAGAGTATATTTCTTAGTGGGTCCGAAATCCCACAGTGGTTTTTCCCTATTTGGGTTTCCACATTAAATCTGGTGTTATGAGGTTTACAATGTTTTATATGCTTTTGAGTTTGCATGTTTAACAGTTTTGGTTATATTACTGTAGTTTATGTTACCGAGGTTAAATCTGATGTTTTTAATGGAAGATTAAGTTTGTATGATTCACCCCCCTCTCATCTTGTTGGCTATTGGATCTGTACTTACATTAAGTATCAGAACTATCATAGATGAGTAGACAGTTGTAGGCAATTAATAAATTAAAATAATAAATAAATATAATAAAAGTCAATGTTAGGAATCGCAATGGTTGAGACACCTTAATCCCAACAATGATGTGAGGTTCTTCACTTGTTGAAATTATGATTCATATAGAAATTAGTGATAAAGTTGTAATTCCCTATATTTATAGAATTTGGGACTCAGTTCGTTTCTTTTTATTGAAATGTAAGTTCTAGCCAACTAAGACAATACTAATATAACTTGTAGATATATTGTTGCAAGCATTTTCTAGCTTCTTCACTTGTCGGTCCAAGTTGTTTATGTTATTTTTTCATTTTGGTTTTGAACGATTTAAATTTTTTTATACTTGAGCAATTATTTGGTTCTTAAGATTTAGTTTGGTAAAATTTTAAAACTATATTAAACTTAAGGAAACATTTTGACCAACATATTGACGATTTTTCTTGCTCCCTCATGTCCTAAGGAGAAATAATTCTAGGTCATGGGATTTTAAAACCTAGAGCATATGATATGCACTATCAACAAACTGAAGACAAGAAAACACAACATAATAAGACTATCATAGCCTTCTTCACTTCAAGTTCCACCAGACTCAGGAGGGTATTCATAACTTCGGATCTCATGAATACTTGTTTGTTCATTTTTATACAATGGCCACAGGCCACCAATGGTGGATAATTCTTGTGTCCACAAACAATGGGTGCTCAGGATTCATCAGTTACTCAATATTTGTCCCATTTATTCTAATTAATTATTGAGAATAATAATTTTGCCTCTTCATCACTATTGTGTAAGCAAATCACATAATAGTATAACTTTCATAACATGTTCGTTCATCCTTTAATCACTATGGAGATGCTTAAATGTAGAACAACATAAACAAGAAATGAAAGGAAGGGGAAAGAGAGAATCAGTTTGAATACTTTTAAGTTTCATGAATCTGATCGTTAAATCCTTGTAAACTAGTGCCTAATCCATATACAGAATCAAGACCATATCCAAATGTAAATATCTAACAACAATTCGTCAAAATTAGTAAGTTGTGATAGAATTGATGCCTTACATCAACGTAGCCCCTCCTATAACTACATAAATCATTCTTTAAGTAATCTATTAAATACTGTTGAAATTACTGCAACATGAATGAAGGATATTAATTTCTTCCTTAGATAAAACCCACAAACAGTGTTACACATTCACAAAATCTTGTGAAGACGAATAACATAACCCTTGATATTGTCATTCATATAAAATAAGAAATGAACTATAGAGACAATTTCTGTAGAATATTCATGGTAAACCATAAACTAATTCATGTTGTCCCTTATAAAATTTACATCCTCCTTGCTCCAGACTACCTTTATGACTTAGACTCTTCTACTAAGTAGTGTACAAAAAGTGATCGACTGTAATCTCTATCTCACAACCTTGGAATTCCTTTTATAATTATAAGGAATGCAACAAGCTTTAGGCTATTTACAACTGGCTCTTCTTCCCTCTTGATAGATTTTTTTATTATATGCAGAAAGCGAAAAGCCCACAACAAAATCAGAATGAGACAAAATTGGACCATGTGTACTAGAAACTACTTGGGTGGAGAATAAAATGTCGTTGAAGTCCAACTGCTTTGAGTCGTGCCACCATCACATCGCAGATGACTCGGAGGGGGAAAAATTCACACTATACTAGCTACAAGAGGAGCTCCACAAACTAGAAGAGGATATCCACAAACTAGAAGAGGAGATCCACACCACTAGAAGGGAAGCATCCTCAAAACTAGAGTAGCTCACTGAACTAGAAGAAAAGCTAGTAAAATGGTAAGAGGATCTCAAAGAGTAATGTTGTAATCAAAATAGGGGTTCCAGCTCTAGAACTCAATTTGAATTTAACAAGCTCTGCACCTGAGCCATCCACCACCTGTCCTCATTGTTCTCTCTTCTCCCCTTGCCTCTCAATCATTTGATGGTAAAGGGATGAAGATGGGTATCTCTTGAAAGGCCTTTTGCAATTGAGACTGCCTTTCAATATCCCTTTAGCTACACCCTGCATTTTCAATATCCCTTTAGCTACAAGGAAATTTATTGAAATATCCTCCACCCAGTGTCATAGAATTTACACTTTGCAAACACACAGTCTTTCCCTATGTCAAATTGCTCCATTCTTGAAATTGCTCTCAAACCAACACAGAGGGTTGCTTTTATGATCATGTTTGGCCAATGCACTAGCTATCGACTTAAGAAAAATTGAAATGTTCTAAATATAGCCAAACTTCACAATATCATGCATGCAAGCAATATTTTCTACCTTATGTTTTTTCGAAAGACTAAAGCTCACCCTTATTAATCTCCCAACTATCAGTTTAGTTATTCTATTGAGAGACTCCATCACTTGTACTCATGAAACCCTTTACGTCGTTGTTTCGAATTCCTTGGGCTCGTCACACATAAGATTTTTTTACTGTCGTATCTGAAGATAATTTTGGGCAAGCGAATTGTCGTGATCTTCCCACAAGGTTCTAACTATTGCAAATTAGATAAACACATATAAAATCAAGTTTAACAAATAAAACCACAACACCAAATATACATGGGAAAACCCTTTCTGGAAAAAACCCACACTACAAAAGCTAGACTCAATTGTATTATCAACAAAAACAATAGTTATGATACAATGCACATAGCCGATGCTCTCTAGGAGTAGCTACAACAGAGATTTCAAGAACAATTCTGACAACATAACAATACCTTATAAATAATCAACCTATCTATCCTAAAACCACTAAGGCATCAACATATAAAAATCTCTCATCACAAAGAGGTATGTGCCCATGGTTTCCAAAACCATCTTCAAAGCCAAAAAGGTAAGTTGTGTCACAAGCAACACCTTGCTAATCCAATGACATGTTGCACATAGCAACTTTTGAAGCAATAACACCTATCTCTTCCATCACAGTCATCTTGCCAAATGTAATGTAAGTATAACATAGAAGTTACCTTGACCAAATAGGTGCCTTCATTACCTCACACCAGTTGTCAAAAGTAAATTCAAACCATAAATCTAGACTACCAAAATATAACTCTCCATGACTCTTCCACCGAACTAGAAACTATCATAGTCATAATAGAAATTTGTCATAGTATCAACATAGGAACCTATGACACTAGTTCCCTAAACTTTAGGACTTCCAAAGTGGGTGCAAAAGAAAATAAATAATTAAATTAGCATGTTTGGACTCTAAGGTTGAGACACCTTAATCTCAAGATTCTCCCACTTGTTGAAGACCTATCAAGAGTCAAAACAATTTGTCATCTACTCAAGGTCCAAAGGCCCATAGAACCGACACACCATCTAAACTTCTTAGTGTTCAGTGGCTTCATCATTGTATTTGCAACATTCACTTAAGTATCAACTTTCTCCAACTTCACCTTTCCATCTTCTACCATATCTCAAACAAAATGAAACTATACATCAATATGATTTGATTTGACATGGAAAGTAGGATTCTTTGTTAAATAAATAGCACTTTGGTTGTCACAATAAATAACAATCTATCCTACATCAAAACCAATATCTGGGTACAATCTCTTAAGCCAAATGGTTTCTTTGAAAGCATGAGTAGCTTCCATGTACTTTCCTTCTATAGTGGACAAAGCGACCACAACTTGTCACTTGCTCATCCAACCTATTGCAACACCAAACATCGTGAACACATATCCACTGGTAGATCTTTTTCTATCAATGTCACTCACTTAATCAAAGTCTACATACCCACAAATGCTCAAGGAATATTGAGGTCTAGTAGGATTACCATGGAAACATAGAGAATACTCAAAAGTACCCCGCAAATATCTGAACACTCTCTTCATTGCATCCCAATGCACCCATCCAAGATTAGCCATAAACTGACTAAGGAATCCCATTACTTGTGTAATATCTGGGCTTGTACAGACCATAGCATACATTAGACGACCAACAACACTTGCATAAGGAACTCTAGTCATCTCCTCCATCCTAGTAGGAGACTTTGGACAATCTTCCACATAAAGTTTTTTCCTTTGTAGAACGAGAATAATTAACTATCTACAATCTGTCACACTGAATTTCTCCAACATAGAGTTCACATACTTTCTGTAGCTGGCCCAAAGCTTTTTGTTTTCTCTATCCTTTCTGATCTCCATTCCCAAAATGTACCCATCTACACCTAGATCTTTTATCTCAAACTATTCTAAGAATTGAGACTTCAAATTTGAAATCATTCTCTTCCCATTCCCAATGAACAACATATCATCCACATTCAAAACAATAATGAGAATATGACCATTTTTAGCTTTGTAATAAATGTAATGGTTAGATTTAGATCTTAGAAATCCCAATGATAACACATAGGTGTCAAATTTCTAGTACCACATTCTAGGAGATTGCTTAAGACCATAAAAGGATTTCTTCAGCTTGCATACTAGATTCTCTTTACCTTTCTCCACAAAGTGCTTTGATTGTGACATGTAAATCTCCTCCTCCAAGTCAGCATGAAGGAAAGTTGTCTTCACATCCATTCACTCGACTTCTGAATCATGAGTTGTTGTGAATGATAACAAAAGCCGAATAGATGTCATCTTAGCTACAAGAGAGAATATGTCCCCATAAGAAATTCCCTCCACCTGGGAATATCCCTTCACGAACAATTGTGCCTTGTGCTTCTCAACACTTCCATCAAGACCAAGTTTCTTCTTGAACACCCATTTGCAACCAATGGGTTTTCGTCCTTTAGGCAAAGGTACTGAATACCATGTAGCATTCTTCTTCAACACAACCATCTCTTCATTCATGGCTTCCATCCAGGAATCTGCATCATGCATTCCCACTGCCTCTCTAACAGTCATAGGCTCATCAACATTAGCAATTAAAGCAAAAATACAACTAGAATCTAACAATGAATAACCAAACCTTTTTGGTGAATATCCATATCTATCAATTTTTCACCTATCATGCGTAGACCTTCTCAAAGACTGCAGTTGAGGATCTTGTTCCTCTTTTGAAATCTCTAAGCTATTCGAGATCTCCTCATTATCAAGTTCCATAAGAATACATAGTTCATCTCTTAGGAGTGGGTAAAATCTAAACCACCTCCTTCCGTTTCTCGTCCTTCTCTGCCTGCAAATCTACTATGGAAGGTTCTAGCTCATGGAAAATGACACTTCTACTATAGAGCACCTTCTTTACAACTAGATCCCAAAGCTTGTACCCCTTCACTCCAATACCATAACCGATGAAGATACACTTAACCACGTTGATCTTCAATTTAGATCTCTTTTCACTAGGCACATGAGCATATTCCTCATAGCCAAAAACTCTAACATGTCTCAGCAAGGGCTTTTTAACAGACCATGCAAACGCATTGTAGTAGGAGATCTATTTTTTTAGATAACATGCAATGGCTACTGCCTCAACCCAGAACTTTTGTTCAAGTCCAACACCACTTATCATACTCCTAGCCTTCTCCATTAGAATTTTTTTCCTCCTCTCTACAACTCCATTTTTTTGTAGTACATATGGAGTTATCTTATGTCTCTTAATCCCATGGTCCTTATAGAACCTATTGAACGCAACAGAACAAAAATCCCCACCATTATCCATCCCCAAACACTTAATTTTCCTACCAGTCTAATTTTCAACCAAGTACTTAAATTCCTTAAACTAACTAAAAACTTTAGATTTATTCCTGAGGAAATAAACAAATGTCCTTCTAGAATAGTCATCTATGAAAGAAACAAAGTACACATCTATTTAATGAAGGCACATTAACTAGACCAAATACACCAAAATGAACATAGCCCAAAACCCCAAAAGACTTATGAGAACTGGAATAAAAGGAAACATGGTGTTTCTTTTCATAAACACAATATTCACACAATTTGAACTTGAGATCACAATCATCAAGGCCTTTAACAAGGCTCATAAGCCCTTTTCACCTATGTGGTCAAGTCTTTGGTTCCACAACATTGTCTTCTCAGCTGGGAGCTTCATCTCCAAAGCATTAGCACCCTTAGGCACCTAGAAAGAACGACCATCAGATATTGATACACTAATTTTCTTCTCTGCTTGATCTGATAGTGAGGATGACGAATCCAAAGCCCTTTTCATGGACTTCACAAGCACACTATTGCACCGAACCATGTATGCATCCAACTTATACAGAGTGCCTAACTGAACACCCGTAACAAGCACCATAGAACCTTTGGTCATCTTATATCCACCTTGCAAGAAAATAATCTGCACTCCCACATCACTTAGCTTACTAACAAAGAGAAGGTTTCGTGCCAAACTAGGAATGTTCAGTACACCATCAATCCCCTTCACTCTGCCATCAAGGAATCATATCCTAACTCTTCCATGGCCAACTATCTTTAGGTGAGGGTCGTCACCCAAGTAAACCTTCCTACCATCATATTCTTCATACTTTGAGAACCAACCCCTATGAGAGGTCATATGGAAAGAAGCACTTGAGTCAATTGACCATACATCTTTCGATGCATGGGTTGCCAAGGCAATGACAAAAGCATCCACATCATCTTGAGATGATTTATTAGAGTTAGAATCATAGGCTTTCTTGGTTTTTTTTTCTTCTCATCTTTACAATCTTTCCGAAAATGATCAGATTTGTCGTAATTCCAACATTTAGCCTTGGACATTTTATTAGGAGACTTAGATCTCCCCAGAGACTTTGATTTATCCTTTTTGTCATTTTTCTTGCCCTTCTCCATCATTCTACCATGAGAAACCAGGGCCTCCTTAGCCATCTCGGAAGATTTCCTTCACATCTCTTTAGATAACAGTGAACCAACCATATCCTTCATCTTGAAAGTGGTTGTTGTGCTTCCAATGGCCATCACAAGGTGATCCCATGAGTCCAACAAAGAACATAACAAAAGCATGCATTTATCTTGAACATCAATCTTGTCAATGCCGACAAATTTCAATTGAGCAACAAGCATGTTGAATGCATTCATGTGATCTGCAATGGACCCTCCTTCCTCCATCCTCAAAGAATACAACTTCTTTCTCAAGAATAACTTATTTACCAGGGATTTCCCTTGATAAATATCACTAATATTTTTCCAAAGTGCAGTTGTAGACTTCTCCTCAGGGACATTCAAGAGCACTAAATCAGCCAAACATAGTCTTAACCAACCCTTGGCTTTTCAATCCATTTTATCCCAATTATCTTGTGGTGTATTTTGGGGTTTTGTCGAAGAAACCATAGCCCATAGATCTGTATCCATGAGCATGTCCATTTTGAGTTTCCACAACTCAAAATTGTTGCCATTAAATTTATCCATCTCTATTCTGCTGGATGTGCTTGCCATATCAAACCTACAACAAAGTTATGAAATCTTCCTCTGCGAAACTCCCATTGAAACTAGATTAGCACAAAAACCCTGTCAACCCAACAATAATAACAAAGTTGTCCAAGCTCTGATATCAATTGAAAGGAAACCTAAGTGCAAAATAATGCTTCCAAATGCTAAATCTAATAGGAGAGGTGATGCAGAAATTTCTTATAAACTTTCAAACTAGTGCAGATTAGATAAATACATATAAAATTAGATTTGACAAATAAAACCACAACACTAGATATACGTGGGAAAATCCTTTCGGGAAAAAACCCATACTCTAAAATCCAAACTCAATTGTATTATTACCAACAACAACAATTACGATACAATATATAGAGTCAATGCTTTCCAAGAGTAGCTACAACAGAGATTTCAAGAACAATTCCGGTAGCATAACAATGCCTTAGAAATAATCAATGTGTCTCTCCCAAAACCATTTAAATAATCAACTTGTCTATCCCAAAACCATCTTCAAAGCCCAAAACGTATGTTGTGTCACAAGCAACACCTTGCTAATCTAATGACACATTACACATAGCAACTTCTGAAGCAACAACACCTATATGTTCAATAACAGTCATCTTGCCAAATGTAATGTAAGTACAACATTGAAGTTACCATGACCAAATAGGCGCCTTCCTTACCTCACACCACTTGTCAAAAGTGAACTAAAACCATAAATGTAGATTGCCAAAATATAACTCTCCATGACTCTTTTACCGAACTAGAAACCGTCATAGTCATAATAGAAATTTGTCATAGTCTCAACATAGCAATCTATGTCACTAGTTCCCTAAACTTTAGAACTTCCAAAGTGAGTGCAAAATAAAAAAATAATTAAATTAACATGTTTGAACATTTTTAGCACTTCAACTTCTAGAAAGTCTTCCTTAACAAACTGTGTTGTTATATGAACCAGAAGAAGGAAAGACTAGAACAAATCGAGGCAATTAGATAAGAATTTTGATAACACATGGGATGGAAATATCAATCTCGGTGCTTGTGGGTTGAGAATTCGTTGGTCAATTATCTCTGAAATGCTCTCTGCTACACTTTGGTAGTTGATTATGAACACTTGCTGCAGATGAGCGAGGATCAAGGGCCCAAAAATTAGGTATTCCCAACTTTGAATGGGGAACGACACTCTGTAATTCCTCAGTCTATAATGCAAAAGTTTCTATGTACATACTCTCTGATCGCTTGTCATTTTGAGCTTTTCCAATTCACACAATGCAATGTAGAAAATAGGGATGATAGCAGATTTAATTGCCAAGGTGTGACATGGAAAATCTTGTGAATTGCACAGCTGATGAAAAATTAATGTGGAAATGATGGTGTAGTGTTGGAAGTGTACGAGCCAGTGCATTGGGAATGTGTGCCACCTCTAACTCATCTGATGACAAGGTGTGCAGATCATTGAGGAAATGTTTGAAAAATTCGGGGGTTTGACTGTAAAAATTTGAAAGATTTTTTGGTATGATCTAGGCACGCACCCTCTTGGTGTTTCTGCCACACGATCTTCTTCATCTACAGACCACGCAACAAAGGTTCCTTCTTTTCCTGCAATGGATCTGACAAAATTGATGGCAAAAGTTTTTGTTTTTGTTTTCGCACAACCTCCATCACCTGGCTTTTTATGCCTTCATGTGTGATTCTGCATAGACTCTCTGTTCACAATTTCAGATCTGAGTTTGTTGTGCATTGTGTTTGTTCCTAGCAATGAGATTCTCTGTATTTTGGGCTTGCATCTCATCGTTGTTCTTGGGAGCATCAAATCAGGAGGACTTAATTTTAGATGGCCGTTAGCATGCATCGAAACAGGTGTTGGGGAGATGAGGCAGTGCCTGATCTGCTCCCCCCAAAGATCCTTTTGGGTCTTGAACAGGACATGTTCCACAATGGGTGTTCAAGGATAGCAAATGGGTTGATGTCTTGGCCTCACTTACTCGCGTTAAAACATCCCAATCTAATATCCCTTCTTCTGCATATTTTAAAGGGTTCTTTCGGTAGGATCACAATTTCGGGAAATGGCAGAAGGGTAGGCAAAGGCGAAATGTTAGGGTTTCTGGCAATAAGGCTTAGACTGATCTGCCAAATGCCTCTACGAATTTGCAACCACTTTCAAAGGATTCAGGAGGTCATTTGCAGAATCTAGAATTGCCCTCTCAGCCTGCTTCGATTCTGATCCCGTTGATTGATGCCTCGGATGCCATTTTGGGGAAGAAGGCTCATGATCTTCGGGCTTTGGCAGTTGTGATTCAGGTGTGGGGTGATTCTATTCCTCTATCCAAACTTCATTACAAACTTCATGCTCACTAGTATGACACTTTGTACTTCCATGTTCTTTCTGCAAGTTTGTTTCTTATTGTGTTTGATTCTGAATCTGCTAGAGATAAGGCTTTGAGTGCTCCATTTTTTTGGCTTGGAAAAAACCTGATTTTTGTGGAAAGCTGGAAATCCTTTCTAGAGGCTACTAGGGTTGGCCCAAAATGGGTTCCAATGTGGTTTAAACTTCCTCTGTTACCATCTGAATTTAATGAATCTAATATATTAATGAAAATCGGGGATTCTTTGGGTAAATTTTTTCTTTCATGTTCTATGTTGAGGATGGGGTGTTGGTTGTCAAAATTTGTGTCTTAACTTCTCCTAAATTCTCCCCACCAAAATTCTGTAACATTCGATCTCCGTTTGGTTTGTGGCATCAAAATTTGGTCAGGGATTATGAAGATTTTGGTTGCTCTATAGTAACTATGGATTCTCCCTTGTTCTTTCATATGAAATCCATTCATTTTGGGTCGGGGGATATTCAATCTCCTTTTGATGAGAATGTGGAAACTTTTGCCTGGAATAAAGTTCAATTTGTTGGGGCTGCCACTATTCCTCCTTCCCCCGTGAAGAAGACCTTCACTTCTAGGGTTTCAGTAGTGGCTCTTAAAAACTCTGTTATTTCCCCGAGGATTGGTTTGTCAAATGCTCCCCCTCTAAAAAGTTCTAATGTCACTACAAATACGGGAGTGTATTCTGAGTCTGTGGTTGAGTTGGGTAATATTTTAGGGGTTGAGTCCCGAATCCCTGTTGTTTTGAATAAAACCATGGGTGGGAATATCACTCCAGATGTGGGTATTTTATTAGATACCGTTTCACGAATCCCGAAGGTTTTGATAGATAGTGACAAACCTGTGGAGGTTGATGTTATTCCAGATGAGCATCTCATTGCTCAGGTATAGGATATTGTTAATACTAATAAGGTATCTCTTAATTCTCCTTTAGCTAATAAGGTAATTTCTTCGATTTCGATTGATTTGGAGACTTTGGAGAATGATTTGGCTACTTTTCCCACCAATAACTCTTTTGAGCTTCTCAATATGGATAATAATTTGGTGGCTTCAGGTCTTGTGTCTTCTCTCGCTCCCTTGGTCTTAGAAAAGGAGGAGGTTAGGGTAGGTAAGGCTCTTGTGGAGGTCACTCCTGGGCTTCCTTTGGTTCAAACCCCTCTTATCCCTACTTCACCCTTGTCTGCTCCAGGGAAAAGGGGTCGCAAGCCTAAGCATATTAAGACTAAATTAGAAATCGATGCGGGAATTCAATCAACTATTCTTTCCTCTTTGGAGACTTCCAGAAAGAAAAGATCAAAGAAACCCTTTAGTCCACCTCCCACAAGAGCCTTAGCTACTAAACAAAGTCTGCATAAGGTTTTTTCGGTTGGATTGGTTTCTCCAGTATCGTTGAATATTTTGAGGGGAGCCGATGCTTCCCCTCAGGCCCAATGAAGATTATATCCTAGAATGTTAGGGCCTTAAACGCCCCTAACAAACGATGCTTGATTAAGTCACAATTAGACTTAATGAAGTGTGATCTGGTGTTGTTACAAGAAACTAAGCTAAATTTGTCTTCGGCTGATAGGTTATTTTCCTCTTGGAAAGTTTGGAATTTTTGCTCATCTCCCTCTTCTGGGGCTTCGGGTGGGCTGGCAGTCCTTTGGAAAGATTTTATTGTACGTTTCTCATTAATTGCTTCCTCATCCAATTGGATGCTTGGGCTAGTTAAGAGCAAGTTGTCAAAGTTAAAATTCTGGTTATTTAATGTGTATGGTCCATCAGGGGTTTTAGAAAAAAGAACACTTTGGAATTACTTGGTTTCTCTTGCCACTCCTCTGCGCAATGTTTTTCTAATTTTTTGGGGAGATTTTAATGCAATTACTAGTATGGATGAAAAGGTTGGGGGAATCATCCCTAACAAGCATGCTATGTCAGACTTTTGCAACTTCATTCACTCCTTGAATTTGGTTGATTGTAAACCTCTTAATGGGTCATTTACATGGACTAATATGAGTAGGGACTTTTGCCAAATTTCGGAAAGACTGGATCATTTTATGGTTTCAGATAATTGGTTAAATTCAGATCAAGATTTTGTGTCCTCAATTCTCCCCTTTACTGGTTCTGATAATTTCCCTATTCAATTTTCTATTTTCGAGGATAGGGCTCCTAGAAAGTTACCTTTCAAGTTTGAGCCAATGTGGTTTAGGGACCAATCATTTTTGCCTTCCTTAAAACATTGGTGGTATTCAGCTCCATTTTTTCCTGGGTCGCAGATGTTTCAGCTTGTTAAGAAACTGGGCTTTTTAAAGTCAAGGATTAAGGATTGGAATGTGATGCATTTTAAGAATATTTTTGGTAAAAAGGCTAGGATTCGGGAGGAAATTGAGTAGCTTAATGAAACCATTGTTGTTTTAGGGTTGTCTCCTGCAATATATGATAAGCTAAAGTTGTTGAACCTGCAGTTGAGTGAGACCTTGGCTAGGGAAGAATCTTATTGGAGATAGAAGTCTAGGGATCTTTGGCTTTCTGAAGGTGATCGAAATACTAAATTCTTTCATTCCTCTTCTAAGATCAAGAGACTTTGCAATCGAATCTCTTGTATTCATGACTCTAATGGTAATACTCTGATAGATGAGGATGATATAGCCGCTGAAGTTGTAAGGTTCTTTAAGTCTCTTCTTTCAGTGGAGCTAATGGTGGTTGATGATGAGTTTGTAAATTTGATCCCCCCTTTAGTTTCCCCTGAGGATAATAGGTTGCTTATGGCCCCCTTTTCGTTGGCTGAATTGAAAGAGATAGTCTTTTCCATGGATTCAGAAAAGGCTCCAGGTCCAGATGGATTTACGGCCTTATTCTTTCAGAGATGTTGGGATTTTATTGGAAAAGATTTGTTGTTATCCTTGGAGGAGTCTAGAAGGAATAGGTCGATCTTAAGAGAAATTAATACTACTCTTATAGCTATTATTCCAAAAGTAGATAATCCTACCTCTTTTTCGAACTTTCGTCCAATTGCCGTGTGTAACACCTTATACAAAATCTTTACTAAGGCAATTTTAGTTAGGCTGTCTAAACTCCTTTCTCGAATAATTTATTTGGAGCAGGGTGGTTTTGTGCCTGGACAGGAAACTCCTGAAGGTGCTATTGTAGCACATGAAATCCTGCACTCCATATCCCAGCAAAAGGTCCCAGCAATGATTCTTAAACTAGACATGCTTAAAGCCTATGATCGTGTTAATTGGCAGTCCCTGGTGGCGGTCTTGTATCGTTTTGGGTTTTCGCATAGTTGGGTCAAGTGGGTCTTTTCATGTATATCCTTTGCTCTCTTTTCAGTTTTGATTAATGGTTCTCCCTTGGGCTTTTTTGCTTCCTCCTGGGGAATTAGGCAAGGAGATCCTCTATCCCCTTTTTTGTTTATTCTTTTGGCGGAAGCATTGAGCAAGGCTATATCTAATGCTATGGCTTCGGGTCCATGGTCAGGTATCAGAGTGGATGACCTCCCTTCTTCACATTCTCATTGTTTATTTGCTGATGATACACTTCTATTTGGGATGGCTTCTATGAGGGAAGCTCGAGTTATTAAGAAAATTATTTCTGATTATGCTGCCTTTTCTGGTCAAAAGGTTAATAATCAGAAGTCCAAAGTCTTTTTTGTGAATGTCCCCACATTAGTTCGGGACAATCTTGCCCGCTTTTGGAGCTTTCATGTTGGGACCTTTCCCTGTATGTACTTGGGCATCCCTTTCTTTTTGGGTTCGGATAAGACCTCCTTTTGGGATAAAGTAGTCCATTCTATTACCTCCAGAATTACCTCCTGGAATCATAAGTGGCTAACAATGGCTGGTAAGATCCTTCTAATCAAATCAGTGTTGAGTGCCATTCCTACATACTTGATGTCTATCCTGCAGGCGCCTTCTCAAGTCATTAAGAAGATTAAGGTTTCCCTCAGGACTTTCCTTTGGAGTGACAACTTAGGAGGACAAACAAAGATCCCTCTTCTTGCTTGGGATAAAATATGTCATCCCAAGGAGGTGGGGGGTGCGGGTATCCACGACCTAGTTATTCAGAATAAAGCATTAGGGGCAAAATTGATTTGGAAGTTATATGCAAACCCCCGGAGTGAATGGGCTTCCATCAAGCTCACCAAGTATTTAAGGGGAGCACCCAGTGAAAGGATTTTTACTACAACATCCCTTTTGAAGGGCTTTGCATTTTGGAATTTTTTGATTTCTTGTAGGGAGGTGATCTTACCACATTTATCTTGGGTGGTCCATAATGGGAAAAAGGCTCATTTTTGGGATGAAGTTTGGAATGGGCATCCTGCTCTCTCAGCTATTCGTGACTGGTCCCCTTTACTGGATATTTTGTCGGATCTTTGGGGACCTTTTGTTGCAAATTATTTCAACATTGTCACCTCAGGTCCATGTTTAGTGGCTAAATGGAAGGATATCTCTCCCCTATCTATTAATAATGATATTATTTTAGCTTTTATAGAAGAACTTGGTAAAAGACCTTTACTTTTCCATATGAAGGAGGACTCTTTGGTTTGGGTTAAAAATGCTACAGGTTCCTATTTAGTTAAAGAGGTTCTTTGGTTCAGGCCCCCTTGCCATCTTGTTGGCCTACTAATCTTTTTTGGCATCCTGCTTGTCTTCCAAAGGCAGGGGCTTTTGCTTGGTTGGCAGTCCAAGATAAAGTCCTTACTGGAATGCGGTTGGATAGACTTGAGTTTACACCAATTTTTCCTTATGTTTTCTGTGGTTATTGTATGGAATCGTTGGATCACCTTTTCTTGCTATGTCCTTTTGCCTCTGATTGTTGGTATTGGTTGTTTGATATGTTAGGATGGTCTTCTGCTCTCTGTCCAAATCTACTTTCACAATTTATGTCATGGCCCTTGTTGTTTCCCTCTTCGTTCTATTCATCTCTTTAGCTTGTCGCTCCATCTCTGCTGATTTGGAATCTTTGGCTTGAAAGGAATTCAAGAATCTTCAAACATAAATCCTCATCTTTGACAGTCATAATTGGTAAAGTTCAAGCTTCCATTAGTGAAGTGGTGCTTGCTTTCATTCATAGAAATTTAGATCATCTCAAGTCCTTTTCTCATTGGGATAATTGGGTCACTTGGTGATGGTCTTTACTTCATTTGATGCCTTCTCATGGGGTTATAACAGATGGAGTTTCTTCGACTCTTAAGTGCAAGATGGCTAAATGGAGTCCTCCTCTTTTTCCTTCATTCAAAATTCAGTTTGGTGGGGCCTCTAAGGGTAATCCAGGGAGGTCTAGGGTTGGGGTAATTATTTTTGATCACTCCTCAAAGATCATCAAAGCAGTGGGTAAATATATTGGTCATGGCACTAATAATGTGGCTGAGTTTCAGGCCTTATCCTTTGGACTTGATCTTGCTCATTCTTTAAACATTAAGGACATTGTTATTGAAGGTGATTCAATGCTGGTATTTCAGGCGGTTGCTAGAAAAAAGTGTCTCTCTTGGCACTTGCATTATTTTTTAGAGCACATTCTCCTTCAACTAAATGGCTTTTCCACTTTCTCTATTTCTCACTGTTTTAGAGAAATTAATGCTTTTGCGGATTTTCTTGCAAACAAGGCTATTGTTGAGGGTGTTGATCATATAGAACTTGCCCCTTTAGATTTTCCTATCTCTTGCATGAAACTTCTCTCTTAATAGACCTTTCATTTAGAAACTTCCTTCATTCCCTATTCTTGGTGTGGTTGTCCTTTTCTCTATTATATTCCGGATGAGGGACAAGTTATTTGGTGGTGCAGATGGCTCCTTATCTTGTTGTTGTTGTTATGGCTTTTGCTTTGGATTCTTTTATGGATAGGCCTCTCCCTGATTCCTGAGGGTTTTTTCCATCCTTCTGTGCTTATTATATGGATGGGCATATGTTTGCTAACTATCCTTGTGTTGTCAGGACTGCTTTTACTTGGTTCCCTTTTGGTTGTGGGTTTGTTCTTTGCAGGGCCTTGGAGTCATGTGGCGCATAGACAGTTTGGTCCCTTTTGGGTGATGACACTATTTTTGTGGACATGGTGGTCTCATTTTGGGGTGCCATCTTCTTCACTGATTCCTATAAGCTTTTTCCAAGCTTCGTTTATATCTAATGCGATTGATATTGTAATTAGGGGTTGTATCTGGGTTGCCTATGGGTTTTTGTAATGGGTAAATAGGCTTTTGTTTTTTGAGCAATACTGAAGGGTTTTCTTACTAGTTCTTTCCCTTCAGTGCTCGTTGAACCAGACACCATGTAAAAAAAAAATATAAAGATTTAATATAATTTCAGTGGTTCATCCACTTTTATCAAAAAAAATAAAAAATCATTACTCGTGCCAACCTACAAAATCCAGATGTGTTAGCAAAAATAAATTAGCTTGATAATCATTGTTGATGATATCAGGCGATTATTGATGGAATTGCATGGGATTATGGCCGACATTCATCTTTGAGAATATCCCCCACTTTAGGGAGTAATTTGATGGAGGCATGGGTGTATGAAGTTATTGCCTCTGATTGGTCACAACCTTGATTAGCTAGCTAGTATACTAGATAATTGGCCTCTCTGTATCAATGCAAAAGCTCATAAGAGTTGAATTGATCCAAGATTAACTAGACTTATTGAAGTATATATTGAAGTTTCTAGTTTATGATGCTCCTTTGTCTGCATACATTAATTATAATAAGAGTCCCCTTCAATTATTATATTGCTTAGATTTAGATTTTTGACCATTAATAAACCCCGAAGAAGAGCCTGAGCTTCTATAATATTGTTTGAGCTTGGAGGAAGTCTAAAAGTTGTTGCACTTATAATTTTTCCAAGATTATCCCTAATTAAACAATCACTTCTTGAACTCCCCGAGTTTCCTCTAACAGCATCGTCAAAATTCAATTTTGCCAAAGCTTGAGGAGGTGGAATCCAAGATATCTTACTTGATCACTTTTTGTTTTGCATGTCGAAACAAACTACCTTGAAAAGGTAGCAAGAGATCTTTCCATTCCTTTAAAATTTTTGAGTCCCAATCTATAAAAATTGATTCTATTTTCTTGTTCTTTTGAACAAATGCATTGAATACTTCAGAGAGAGACTTATCTATTTTGCTAAAGATTTTTTTATTACTCTTCCACCATATATTTGATAGCACTATAGTTGGCATAACTTTCCATAAGCTTGCAAAAAGTGAAGATTTATACATAATGGGCCAGCTTGAAAATAAGTCCTAATTAATACTTGGCAATGGGTTAACAATTCAGTTTCTTTATGATTGTTAACCAACATTTTTGGGCATATGGGAAATTAAGAAAGAGGTGATCAACATCCTTTAGTTGATCTCCACAAAGTATACAATTGAAAAGTTATGCTATTCTTAACTTTTAAAGCCTTGAGATTGTTAAACTTCTATGCTTTATGACTAACCAAGAAAAACAACCAACCTTTGAGAGAATCATGTTGTTCTAGCAAAATGAGAATGCTTTTTGATGCATTGTTAATTCATCTTGACTAGTCAAAGACTTATATCCTTGTTTAACTATGTAGTTTACTAATCTAGAGGGAGCCCAGATAAACCTATCCTAATTTGAAGAAAGGAATATCACCCTAGAAGATAAAATGCTTTGCAACATTACCTTTTCTTGATTTGGATTTGGCAAGTTATTAAGATCCTTCTAGATTACTATGTGAGAACTAATAGCATGTGGACGGACCGAAGTAATATTGCACTTTTCAACCCCATAATGTTGAAAGGACTTGTCTTGTGGAGTTGAGCTCTTGAATATCCTTAATGGTGGATGGTCATTCCAAAAGTCATCCCAAAAAAGTTCATGAGCTCCATCATTGACTTCCTAGGTGAGATAAGGAGTGATGACATCTTTTCATGCACAAAGGAAATTCACATAGTTGAGCCTAAATGGGGATTTGATATTGTGAAGATCTTGACTGGGGAGGTTGAATCTAGGTACTTGCTCTGCATAATTTTGCACCACTTTGTGTTAGGCTATGAGTACATGTGCCACACCAATTTGGCACCTAGCAAATGGTTCTTGATTTCCAAATTATGAATACTTCCACTCCCCCTTTAAATTTGCCCTTACATATGGTATCTAATTCAAAACAAAGGGGTTTTCTTTTCTTGTCCTTATTCCCTCTCCAAAGAAATTGTCTAATTTTTTTCTCAATCTCATGAATGATGGATTTAGGATCTTGGACCACTTCCATATAATAGTTTGGTATTGCTTGCAACACTCTTGTAACCATTAATATCCTATCAGCTAAAGAGAGTTATCTCCCTTTCTATGAAGAATTGTTGGATTGAATTATGCTAAGGGTTACTTTATGCTAGTAAGAGGTCCTATTGGCTCCTATGAAAAGTAGAATTTCCAAATATTGACATGGTAAATGATCAATTTGGAATTTCAAAGATTGAATAATTATTCCTTTCAACACACTATTTGTGTTAAATAAATAAATCTAGATTTAGATGCATTGATCCTTTGTCCTAATGTAGAAGTATACTTTTCTAGAACCTTTTTTATTTGTTTTGCTTTAGCTAGGGAGAGATTAGATAGGGTTTTGATCACTCCAAACTAGATGATTGGAAATCTCACCCTTCCTTTAGAAATTATGTCATTTAAAGGATCCGATCATTATGCAATCTCCATTACTATAATAAAAAACAAAATAGATCAACATCATAGACCCTCCAAGTTTGAAACAATGTGGTTCATACATGGCCAATTCTTACCACTTCTACAACACTGGTGGTCTATTTCTCCCTTCATCCAAGGTTCTAGAATGTATCTGTTGTGTAAAAAGTTTTGATATATTATAGAGAAAATCAAAATTTGGAATATCCATGTGTTCAAGAATATCTTCAAACAAAAAGAACTTGTGCCTAATTCCTTATCAAAAGCAAACAATCGCATTATCTCCAATGGTCTAGATGTAGGATCCTATGAGCAATAGAAAAATTTATGAGAAGAATGGGCAAAACTTGTTGCTAGAGAAGAATTGTATCAGAGGAAAAAGTCAAGGGAATTGTGGCTTAAATATGGAGATAGGAATATAAAATTCTTTGATGCCTCCATTGAAATTAAGAAACAAAGGAACACTATTTTCTCCATCAAAGATGCAGCCACAATTACTCTTATCTAAGATGAGTAGCAAATACAAGAGGAACTAGTCAAGTTCTTTTCTAGTTTATTGAGCATCTCAAATCAGAATGATCCTCTAATACCTCAAAACAAGAATGATCTATTAGATTGCATACCTATTTTAATCTCCCAAGAAGATGTAAAGCGAAAAATTGAACCCTAGTGATTTCCCACCTAGGAGAGAGATAGGAAATCACTAGGATGATTTTCACTTGGGAGATACTTTACATTCAAAAGAGGGGTTGAATTCACTAGATCCAAACCCTAGAGTGAATAAGGATCTGAATGCTAAGTGAATTGCAAGGGTGCAATGCAATTTACCCTTTTGTAAATAGATATGTTGACTTGTTGACTATGTGGAAAAGAGAGAGAAAATGAGTGAAATGAGGAGCTACTAGTTTAGGGTCACATTGTAATTTCAGATTTGAGCTAATTAGACTGATACGGATCTACCCTACAAATTTGAAGAAGAGTTGTCAGGAGCGTGGTAGAAGTGTACATGGTCCTTCGAAAAATCCGCAAAATGAAAAGGGTTTTTCTGCCTCTATAAATGGAGTCTAAATCTAAAAATACAGCTATGCCCTTGCAACCTACACATAGAAAAGAAGGGGAGAATGGTTGTGGATAGGGGTTTGCCTCAGTCAAACTCTGGTTGAGGAATCAACCTTGAAAGAAAGTAATTACAAATGCTTAAATGTAAATAATAGAAATGTATACCTTGTAGATCTGTAATTTGTTGATGATGATTGCTTTGCTTCTTAAATTTAATCATAAGTGTTGCATGAAATGGCATGTAACATGACAAAACCCTAACACGCACACATGCTTGCAAATGAATGTTGTAATGTTGCTCCAATGGATGAATAAAGAAGACACATGAAGAAAGAAGACTTGATGAATGCTTGAAGACTTGAATGCTTGATGACGATAATGAAGACCTTCCACTTGAATTCCTGTTTATTATCCCCTATCATCCTTATCCCAAATGAGGGAATTTAATCTCCTTTTATATATGCCTCAAGGATTAATTTTTGATCACCAAAGGCCGACAAAGAAGGATTGCAAACCCCGAAGTCAGATTGTGCATAGGAAAATGGGCAAACCCAACATAGAGCCACCCTAAGAGGCTGAGATAGGGGCACCATGCCCCTGTCCTGACCTATTTTGGGGCCCAGACAGGGTTTGGAGGTAGGAATAGGTCTTGAGTAAGGAAGAACCCAAGGGTAAAAGTGCAGAAAGGGGTCTTGGTCAGAAAGGAGAGTGTCGACGCTAATGTGAGGACTTCAAATGTGGTTAAAATTGCTAGCGTTGCAATTTTATGACACTACAGAAGATAATTCTAATTTTCTCAAACCATTAACTATGGAGGAAATCAAAGCAACAATTTATCTCTCTACCCCCAGATAAAGCCCCAGATAAAGCCCTAGGCCCAGATGGATTCACAATTGGGACTTCATTTCTGTTGATTTACTACAAGCTTTAGAGGAGTCAAGAAAAATAAGAACCTTGCTTAAGTAATTCAATGTCACTCAAATAGAAATCATATCAAAGGTAAAAATTTTGAATTCTCTCTGAATTCAGGTCCATTTCCTTGTGCAACATAATCTACAAAATTTTCACTAAAACTATTTATTTGAGACTTCTTTCTTTTATATCCAAGATAATTTTTGAGGAACACGAGGGATTTTTCCCTAGCAGAGAAAAATCAAAAGAAGCTTTTGTAGCCCATGACGTATTTTTGCATTTTTTGGTATTTGTATCCCATCTAGTCACAACATTTGCTTTCTTCTTATTTATACTTTTCTTTTTCAATTCTTTAGTACTAGTTCTTCAAAATTATCTTCTTATGAGGTGTTGGAGTTTAATGCATCCATCCTATGGTAGCTTTTAATTCCTTAAGGCACTACCCTTTGGATTACTCTAGCTCCCCTTTGGAGTGCATCACTCTGAGAAGGTTTCTCCATATCTCTATAGAAATGTTTGGTATTTTCACAATTGAACATGGTATGATCTTCACCTCTGCAAAAAGTGCATTTAAGCCTTGTCGGCCCAATATACATATCCATAATGTCCTATCTTCTCATAATTAAAATATGTGGCATTATTTCTTACCCTATTTCCTCAGTGTCTACCTCAACCTCCTCTATAATTAGAATTTCTATTGTCATCCTGATAGCCTTGGTTATCTTGTGTTGCATAAATATTTTGATTATCTTTCCATGCAGGGATTTGGTATCCTACATCATTTGTTTCCTCCTAAATACAACTATGGTTTGAACAACATCCATTTTCTTCATTTTGGATTGGATTTTTTTGTCTAGGACAATCATTAGTGAGGTGTAAGTCCCAATCTTGGCAATAGGTGCAATACATTGTATTTGATTTAACTGATCTAGTGATAGACTATGTCTTTGCTTTGTTCTTAAGACAATCAGTCTAGATCATGTGTCCTTCCCTATTATAGTACATGTACCATATACTCTAAGGTTCAGATGACCTTATTTCTTGTTATATAGCTTACTTCTCTACTTGTTCTTGCAAACTCTCCATCAATTCTGTGTTTATGTTCTTCTTCTATTTTCTCCATTTTTGGGCTTCTATCTGATAGGCCATATAGGTCAATTCCATATATTTATGAAAATATCTACCATCTAAGTTGATTATGATATCCCGGTCTAATCCAAAGATAAACCGTTCTACCTTCTACTTCTTTGTTAGAGGCTCTTCTAGTTTTCTAAATACTTCATTAAATCTCCTATCATATTTCTTGGCAAATGTTGATCCTTAAGTTAATTTTCTCATCCTTGTGACACTCTCTATAGGGACTCTCGGTGTCCCAAAATCTAATAAGAATTTAGTTTTTACTTTGTCCCATGTAGCTGAATGCTTTGGATAATTCTACACATACCATTCTAGTTCTTCATCTCTCATTGATTTGACAAAGTCCAATAATCTCTCCTTATCTAGGAATTTACCAATCTTCTCCCAAATATATTCTCGAATGAAACAATGTTGTTTGGCATCAATGGTATCCACTCCAAATATAGGGATCTTAATTTTTGTATACATGGTGCTAGGGTTTATTTTCGGGTTGCTTGACAATTGTAAGTTAACTATCAGGTTCTTTACCGGTTTCTTCTTTGGTAATTGCTTCTCCTTCCTAGGATTACTATTTTGGGGCTTATTCTCTCTATCCCTTATCTATCCCTAACTTGATGTTAAAATATTCTTCACCTAAAATTTTGCTCCATGGTATCTCTTGCTAACTATTCTCCTGTGTTTGTTTTTGCTCTTCTTCTTTCTTTTCTTCTTCTCTTTTTGTTTTGGTGTCTCCTCTATCTTGATTCTCCTAGTCCTATTTATGGGTGGGGATGGGTCTTGGTCTAGGGTTAGTTTCGTTTCAAGACCTCTCTTAATTCTTTGATTTATAAAAGACATTTCATCTAGTCACACCTCTTCATTAATATCATGATCATTTACTTCTTCCTCTCTATTATCTTCTCTTAATTTTCCTACACTTGAGTTGACTAGTTTCAAATATTCATTAGTCCAGAGTGGGGTTCTTTCTGTAGTCTTTAAGGGCACCTTGAACCTATCATCCAACTAGACCATAATATTATTGAAATCTCTCGAGGGGTGTGGCAAGGAAGGAGCTATATTGCTACTACTTGACTCTGTTAATAGCCTCCTTTTATCTTATCCTTCAATTGTTGATTGAATCCCCAATGTCATTCCTTGTAACTTATCAAAGTGCATGTTTACACTTCCCAGGGTTTCCTCTTCTAGTTTAACTCATTTTCCTCTCTTTCCGACAACATCCACATTAGCACACTCAATAGAACCCTTATTGGTGCACTCCTCTCTTCTCCTTTGTCTTTCTTCTATGTCCAATGAGTGTCTCAATCTCATTTCTTCTCTGTTAGGATTAACCATTGTGTCTACTTTCCTTGTCTTTGTTTTCTCTTTGATCTATCTTGAATTCTTGTTATCTCTATTTTCCATGAGTGTTTGTTATTTGGTCATCCATTACTCCTATCCCATGGTGGCTATTTGTTTGGTTCTCTCAATAGTCACATCTCTTCATACTTTTTTGGACTTTTTCCCCCTTACCATTCCCCATCCCCTTGGAATATGACCCCCTCTCATAGGATAGATGTCAAGAAGATAGACTTTTTTTTATCATTTTATCTACATTTCCTCTTCTTCCTCCAATCCGCTATCGATTGAAATTTTGAAACTTTTTTGTTCCTGGCAATGGATTCATTGTTAGCAAGAAATCTAAAGAAGACAGACTGGAGTTTCATTCCGAAAGGATATTTGCTAGTTGTAGTCTATAACCTCATAATCGATCTTGTTGAGGTGGCAATTAGATGTATTCTAGATCTAGTCTAAGTACTTAATAAAAAAGAAAACATCATATACAACATTGGGATAGTAACACAGATCCCTTTATATTGATATCTTAATGAGAAATGTACATTCCTTATATCTCCTTTATAATATATATCTTCCATATCTTTTTTATTACCTTAGTCATATAATTAGTCATACACTTAGTCACCTAGTGATTATCTATCCTATCTCTACTTATATCTCCTTTTAGGCATGCAACCCTTTGACGATATCTTTTTAATCTATTCTAGAACTCTATTATTGGATTACACACTTATCTCTTTGAATTGGTGTCTGTAGCCTCTTTTCCGATCAACATTCCCCAATGTTATGTAATGAAAATTTAAGATCTTAGTCTGCATCCCTAGGCTAGGTTCTCATTTCCACACATATTAGAAGCTCAACTTAAAAATGGCCCTCCCACAAGATGGATGACATGTACAAATGATAATGCATCCAATTACTTGATTGATCTACAATTTTTCCTTTTTATAATTTTTTGACACACTTTTTTGTAGCATTGTAAATTGTCACCAGGCCAATTTACACCTAATGTTTGTGCCCCTACTTTGGCGTGTCCTATCCTCATCACCTATGTAGGTCCATTTTGTACACATTATTCAGTTTTGATGCCATGTACACGTAATTAAGGATTCCTTGGTGGGGTACCTTTCTCCCCGAGGCTTCATTGTGGTCCCTTTTTTATAAGGACCATGGCACCCAACACCATGGTCACTCTTAGTGGGGCACAATTTTGAATTGGGGCAAGGGTCCTATCCCTTCAACGAGAACTCATCTTCATGGCTCCACATAATTGTTGGAGGTCAGCCTAATCGATAATTTACCTAGAGACTCCTATATAAAGACATTTGATCAACCTAATTTCATATCTCCAAGAATCATAAGTCTCCACCTACATTCCACCTAAAGCAATCTTGCATCCGTGAAGCATTCATTATCAAGCATTTTCAGAGATCTTCAAAGCTGCATATTCTTCATTCAACCATTGTGGAGCAAAATTACACCATTTATATGTAAGCATGTGTGTTTGATTAGGGTTTTGTCATGTTCATGTCATTTCATACAGCATATGTGATTGCATTCAAGAAGAAAATCATCATCATCAATAATTGTAGATCTAAGGTATATCTTTCTAGTATTTATTTCAATATTTGCACTATTTCATTCAAGGTTAATTCCTAAACTGAGGTTTGACTTAGGCAAACCCCTATTCCCAATAATCTCCCCTTTCTTTCTGTGTGCAGAAAACAAGTACAGAGCTATAATTTTTGAGATCAACATAATATGTAGAGACGAACATGTTTTGTTTTGGACGATGGAAAGTTTGAAGGATCATGGAAACCACCACCATGGTCTCGACAATCTAGGCTAAATTTAGGGGAGCAAATCCATATCATATTCTATTAATGTAATCTAGGTTTGTGGCTCTGTGCGACGATTTTAGCTCATTGTTTATGCCCGATCTCTTCAATATCCACACATTTACCTTAATTTCAGCATCTCCAACAAATTCAATTCAATTCAGTCCAAGGGAAAGGAGAGCCCCATCAAAAGGACTTGGAATCAGATTAAAACCATGCTACCCCAAGTTTGTAGGATGAGGATGGTAGTGGACAAGGGTATGCGTTTCTGGGATGGTGATTTTTTTTGCCAATTTTGGGGACGGCTAGGGGATGACAAAGGAGATGGTTGTATAAAAATAGGGAAATATATAGAGAAATTTAAAATATTCATATTAAAACATGGATAAAGAATGCACATATACATTATAGAACCGTAACATATAAGAACTAGCAATGCTCTTATGCCAAATTTGTGTGAAATTGAGAGTCAAATTCAAATTGCTTAAAAAATTCATTGTCAAACTTAATTGTCAATATGCAGAATTCACTAGGATGTCCCCTAGGAGTCCCCTATCCCTAGGATGGGGATGCTTGAAAAAAGACCAAGAACGCATCCTCGGGTAATGTAGGATCAAAATCTAGGTTTATTAGGCTTAGATCTATCAAATCCAAATCTTTCCCTAATGTAATGGTTCCTAAGCAAAATTAGTGGTTTTATCACATTTAATGGTGGAAACCCTAGTTTTCACCATCACAGTTTTGACAACTATTAATGACTCATAAAAATAGCCCATATTCTAAATAAAATAATACTTGACTTTTAGATTATGACACAAAATATCTCTATGAGAAGTAATAAAATGATTGAGACACCAAATAGAAAAGAACTAGACAATAATTAACTTACCTTTATAAAATTATTAAAAAAGTCAGCTTCACTCTTCAAACTACAAATGTACAATTTAAACACTAAACAAAATCAAGTGAAATTACTAATTTTAATGACTTTTGTTAATTCAAAATTCCCTGTAGCAGTAGAGTTCCTTCACAAACATGAACATTGATTGCATCTAATGGAGCTTGAAGCCTTACACATATCTCTATTAAAAAATAAAAAAATAAATAGATTATACAAATTCCCTTTGAAAAATAAGAATTCATATCCCTTGCTCTTTCCTTCAAAACATGGGAGACTAGAATCTCATTTTCTAAATTAAATTGGGTGCTAATTTACCCAATTTATAAATGCCTTGGAGGAATGAGAAAATAAAGACCTTGGAATTGGAGATCCTTTGGTGTGTGGTTCATAAGATAATGTGTATATATATAGAAGAAGGTGGTATCCTAAATGTAATTCTTTCATTACAAACTCTAAAAAACTTTTAAAAGTAGAGCTTGAGCAAAAAATTGTATTCTTTTTCAAAATGCTCTAGCAAAAGGATAAAATGAATTGAGTTGAATCTATCTATTGTAGAGTTCTTTTGTTGTGCCTTGTGTAAAACCACAAATATCAACACTCACCATGGGGATTCCAAGCAACCCAAAATTTAAAATTGTAGGTGTAATAGTAATAGATGCCCGCTAACTCACCCGGCTGTACTCTAATCGTTTGCCCGTACCCGCCATTGATAGTAGGAGGTATAGTCGGGGGGGTTCAATAGGGCTAAACTATGACTAAACCAGACCCTTAGAATAGTAGGGGCCCGGCACTCTACTAGAATTCCCCCCCACCCAGAGGAGGGGGGTGCCGAAGAACCATAGAGTACCAAATATTATCACATGTTGCAACATTATCACATGTCTAATGTGAAACATGGACTCCAAATCCAATGAAGGTAGTGTTAGCATTTTATGCTCCTTTACAACCCATTAGTAATAACTATTTTGTAAGATATTACACGGGTTATCCATCATTTTGTGCTTCTAGGTTGTATTTTTTCCTTTATTTCCCCTAGATAGTTGCCCCAATTGCAAACCCAAAAAATTAGCTAAGTCAAGGAGATGGTCAAAGATTTTAGGTACGTTGGGTACACGCCTTTATTGAAGGTTCCATGTCTATTGGGAACTCCTTTACTAACTTGTCAGTGATTTCATAGGTATCAGAAAATTCCTAGTTCTTATGAAATGTTTGATAGGTTTCTCCACATGATTAACTCTCAAAGGTAATGAAGGAGGTTTCATAAGAACCTGGAAATATTGGTTCCTCGTTCCCATGGAACCCCTAGCAAATAAAAAGAAAAGGGCTTAGTTGCAAAAGAAAAGATAAGGAAATTGTTACATTGGTTTTGGTGGTTCTTGGAACCACAAGAAAGTTTGATCACCAATAGAGGGAGGAACTTAGAAGAGACTGAGGAAAAGAAGAAAACAGGAGAAAAGAGCGAAGAAGGCATTGAAGCTTCCCATTATTCTTAGAACTATGGGAACATCCAATGAGGTTTCCAAGTCTCCCTTGACCTCCAAAAGAGAAAAGCTTGGGTGAGGTAGAGGAGGTGAGAAGAACTAAAGTCAAGGTTGGTTGTGGCAAAGGGTGAGAGGATAACACCAAAGTGTCATTTTTTGCACTTACCGACCTCTACAAGGCCATTAATATGCAACCACTCTAGCAATTACCCAAATCTAATGTCATGTGGATTGAACATGATCATTTTTAATGCATTTATAAAATGAATCTTGTTTTGGGAGAAACTGGTTCCCTTGTTGCATTCATTGTTGTGAACCTCCTTTTTGTTAGCCAGCCAAGCTTGGGCCATGTTTCCAATGGATTTCATGAGATATTTTCTGCACTTTATTCTCAAATTGACCAATATTGGCACTAGAAAGGGTACTAGGAATGTTCCTCACAGATTCAAACTAGATTGTTTTGTGCAAACATGTTAGGGTTTTTAAAGATGATAGTTAGGGTTCTCTTTTTGCCATATTCTCTCTTCCTTTTTCTTTCATTCTCTTGTTGTGCATAAAAGAGATCTTACTACTCATTGTAAATGTTCTTCCCTTAGATTTTGGAGTAGATACATGTAATTTCACACTTTTGCAACTATAAATTGACTTTGTACCTCTGCATCAATAGGAAAATTGTCATTTTTCATAATTTCTATTTTTTAAATTCTATGCAATCTTATTACCTCTATGTGTGAGTGAATTTTATTATCTTCTATGTATGTGTAGTACATTGTTTTGGTTTTTAAAGATAATTGTGGATATCTCTTCCCTCTTAGTGCCTTATCAAAATCAACCTCTATGCATACCTCTAGTAAATGATACAATAGATAATTGTGAGTATTCCTTACACTTTCTTGTTGATTCTATGTATGTTTTGGGCAGGGAGAAACCATTCTAAACTTGGTGTGTCACCTTTCATTTTTTATTTTTCATCTTCTCTCTTTTCTCCTAGAAAATTCAAAAAGTAGGAGTATGATTGTAGTTGTAGGGTTACTATATTGAGTTGGATCAATATTTTGCAGTTAGTTTAGAGAGGGAACCAATTTTTTATTTGGAGGCTCAACTTGATTTAGCAAGGTCCCACAACTTAAATCCATTCCCATGTTTTCATTGAGTAGTAGAATTTTTGATTTAATAAAGGATGCATATTTAGATTGATAACTTGTAGAACTTAAGAATAGTGTGCTCTAATGATTATTATTCCTAATACCCAAGTCGCAAGTCATGAGCTCAAATAATATCTACCTCTGTGATGAAAGAAAGGGCCTACTAGAGCCCCACTATATCGACTCCTTAGTTGCTTTGCATTTTTTATATTTGATGTAGGAGCAACTGGGGAACCCATGATAGAAGATTCAAAGGATGCAGATGGTAGAAAAGTTTCAATGATGACGATGAAGATGAGGGGATGGTGTTGGTATTGGGGATGTGAATTCTAGCTTGTACTCGTTGTTGTAGTGATCAAGAATGCAACAAATTTAATATTGAGTGCCCAATGTTCTAAGACTAATAGTGATAGATCTAGAAAATGAAATGTAAAACCCTATAGCTTCATGTTGTTCAAAAACTAGAAAACAAGCAATCATAACATACCATAAAATTGCATTATTAGAAAAAAACATGCCAAACGCTTCTCATAATCCCAACAAGAAAGCATGAAACTAAACCTAGATATTGAGGATTGAGAAATGTGTCAAATTAGCAATGGAGGTAAGAGTACCTATGATACCATAAGATAATTCTAGTCCAGGTTTAACAGGCAAATAATATTATATTTCTTTCTATAATTTATTCATTCATACATTTCATATTTGTAGGATTTCGAACTCTTGTATTGTAGGAGTGCTCCCATAACAACTCCCTAGCATTGATGAGTTGTTTTAACAATTCGTAATACTAACATGGACTATTTTGTCAAAGACCCATTGCCAAAGATTTGACATCAAGATGAATTTACACACTAAGATTTTGATGCCTTTGTGTCTTGAAGTGCGGTTTGTGTGTTACTCTTTTTTTCATGCTCTTGGTCCTATACACTATATTGGTCTCATGGATGATATTAAAATCTTCCATTTGTTCATGTATAGATGGTTACAAAGCAAGCATATAATTTATTGTGAAAGAAAAATAAAAAGTTGTCCTCTCAAGATTAAGAAGCAATAAATTAATAAAAATATTGTGTAATCCACACAATAAATAAATCTCTTTTCCTATCAAATTGGCAAATTTATAAAATAAATAATTGAATAAAATTAAAATATATCCCCAAAAAAATTAATAGACTGAATCTCCTATGATTCATTACATTCATTACACCCATTATTTTTTAGTTTCTTAAAACATATATTTTTTCAAAAATATATAAAATAAATAAATCAAATTATAATTTTTCACAATAGTATTAATGTCCTTAACAATACTTAATAATAGTAATTTTCTAATTTTCTAAAATATATATAATTTTTTTATAATATAATATAAATTAATTAATTATAATTATCAATAACAGTGTTGATGTTGTTAACAAAGTGATAATTATCATGAATTCAAAATATAAACATGATTCATAACTCAATGAACAAATATCAATGAGGGGGGCTTAAATTTGATGATCATATGATTATTTAGTAATTTTTATTGCAATTGAGAACAAGTTATATTACATAAAATGATATATAAAAAAAATATAAGATCATCTTGTAAAATATACTTTTCAAAAATAAAATATATTTTCACATTTAAAAGATAAGTTTGATTAGGTATTGCAAATGTTAAATTGACAGTCATATTGACTATGAAACTAGAAAGTTGACTACATCCATATTACTATTTTAGCATAGGTCTGATTGCAAGTTTCAACCATTGGTGTCCATAGAATTTTCAAAATATCTTATAAAGTTTTGAAAGTATTTTATAAAAAAAGAAATATCTTATAAAAGTCTAATTTAATTTCTTTGTATTTAAGACCTTTTTTTTTGGATTATTATGGTGTGGGTGATTTAGATCAAAGCATTCTACTCTAGACAATGGAGTTACATTAAGGTATGCTATTGGAAAAATTTGGGATGGAAGTAAAGGTGGTTATTATTATTATTTTTATTTCAAGTAGGTTTTTGAAATGGTTTCCAGAGATGAGCAATGTTGCAAGATGGAGCTTGGTATTCCAATGTATTTTAATACTGTTGTTACTTGGCTATATGAAGTGTTCTTAATCAAAATTAGAACTTAACCAAACATCTCTAAAAAAATTAAGAGTGACATTGGAGTTAAGCATGGGTACCCTCTATACCCACTCTTTGTGGCCTATACATTGGCAAACTTGAAGAATGGCTGAATTTGCAAGGTGGGAATGGGGTTCGCCTAGGGGAATATGTGATAATATTTCTTTTATATGTAGATGACCTTATTTGATTGTCAAATATGCTAATGGGTTACAAGATAACCTAAATTCCCTTGAGCACCTTTGAAGATCAATTAACATGCAAGTCAATATCAACAAGACTAAAACCATGATTTTCTCCAATAAAAGAAAAAATATACAGCATAAGCTCTACATTGATGGAAGTATTTCTTGAAGAGATAAATGAGTACAAATATCTTGGTATTGACCTCAACAACAAGCTTCTAAGTTGGGAGAATTGTCAAAGGAAAAGAACTTTGGGAGGTTGGAATACTTAGTATGGCCTTCAAAACAGATGTATAGAGACAAAGTTTTCATTATATAAAGCGGGACGGGCCTAGACCTATCACAAAAGCAACACTCAATGAAAGAAGGATGAATCTCACATTGGTGAGAATAAGAAACTAAACTAGAAAACCAAATCTTTTGACTAAAGCTAAGAACTTGAATGAAACAAGGGTCTCGGCCCTAGATTGAAAACTTCTCTTTCTCAACACAAGAAAGAGGGAGAGAAGAGGTAACAAGACCTTCCCTCCATCTACAAACTATAGATAAAGAAATACTATCATTCAAAATCCCACAAGGAGGGGAAGGAATAGGAGCTCACCCTTTTGAGGACAAACATCAAATGAAGGGGGAATGAAAGGATAGGGTGAATGGTAAACAATGTCCACCAAAGAAGACTGGACTAAAGTGGAAGCCAATTAAGAAACATGAAGAGAGTGCACAAATGGAGGAACCACGACAAGGTCCTCAAGATAAGACAAGGCCATCCCAAAATCTGAGAATTCATCAAAATCCTTAGAGGAGACATCCTCTGAAGAGATAGGATCCTCAATAGTCAAGTGATCACCTGTATGATTCTTCCACTCAGTTGCAAGACCCTTCCAATGTCCTTGAGAGTAAAACAAATCCAAGTGATTGGTAGCAAAGCAATGACAAGATCAGAAAGGTATGCCTTCATAATCCAAAGGTTGAATCCAAGTTTGATCCCCAACCATCAAAACCATGTCTTGATGAAGAGGCATGGAGAGGTCAATGTCCACCGAAAAGTGAGCAAAGTAGAGACAAAATTATGAGAGTGAAAAATTAATTACTCTTTTTGTTATTAGTAATTCTGAGAGTGCTTTATAGGTGTGAGATATGGGCTAGTAGCACATTAGAGATAAAGTGGAAGCAAATAGAGAAAATTTAAAGGACATGATCACTTGTAAGTTTAGAATAAAAGTTTTAATCCTATATGAGATCTTATTGGATCCATTGCTATGGTAAGTCTCATAAGATATCTCATTAGAATTGATCAAATAGAAGAAATCAAATAGTCTAAAGTTATCTTCAACGAGATTCTAAGTGAGAAAGAATTCATGCATCAAAGAAAACAATAAATAGATATTTACTAGAATGCTTTCCTTAATTTCAAGGAAGAAATCAAAGCTTGTGAACAAAAATGCTAAAGAGAGAAGAAATATTATCTTGAGGTAAACCTCAGATCATTAGCAAAGTATACACAGGATGAATATCCTGTGAAGGTTAAAATGTTTTGATTGCTGAGCTAAGAATTAATTCACATCGAGTCTGATATGAAAATAGAAGGTGGGGAAGGTCAAATGAAACATGAAAAAGTAGAGTATATGACTTTTGTACAACTGTAGCAGTGAAATCAGAAATATACTTTATTCTTTAATGCAATGTACCTAAAATTACATTAGGGTCAAATATGCTAGTATATTGGCAGATGGTACACTATCTGATTTATTTATGAGGAAGACAATTGAAAAAGTAGAACTCATAATCAGTCTGAACCAAACCAAAAAAAAGTCAAAAACAAGAACGACAGAATTGATTGTCTCATAAACCGTTTTTTAAGTCTTTGACATTTAAAAGTTATTCTTACTCTATTCCATTCTGTATAAAGATCTTATCTTTCAGTTACAACATTTGAAAGTGGTGTGCAGATAGAGATAGTTTTACAACTCCGACAAAATTGTCAACCACTGGTAAAAAATGGGCCAACGATCGGCAATAAAGGTACTGCCAATTGGGCAGTCGCCTTTCAAATGATGTGTGCGAAAATTGTTCGTCTCATTAGCAGGCGTAAAGTTGAGCTAATCATGGTGCACACAATTTCAACCCGTGAGTTACAACATGCTGTTTTAATGGTTAAATATAAGGAATGGCATTCATGTATGTGGCAGATTCATTGCAGAGCTTCGAGTGCATGCACACCATCCTCTAGAATATTTTAGATGGGAAATTCGAGTCACTGTAAAACCCACGAGGGATAGAGTCGGGTGTTTTTTTCTTTTTTTCCATCAGTGGAAGTATCCAATGGAGATTTGGGTTATCTTAGTGGTGTGGAGAAAGCGTGTGAACTAAGCTGGAAAGTGTTATATGTAAGATGAATTTCATGGTGAACAAAGTTTGTAATTAAGTTGGAAAATGTTATATATGAGATGAATTTGATGAGTTTCGTTTTTCTTTTGAATAATGATAAAATTTTAAAAATCTTTTTTAAAATTAGTTTTGTTAATGAAGCAAATTCTTAATCTATTAAATTTTTTTAATTCAATTTTTTATTGATGTTCTTAGAGAATGTAATGTTGTTACTAACTGTTTGACTAAATAGACGTTTGATGTTGATTGTGATTGAAATGTTATAGATTGAAGATCTCTATCTTCAACCCATTCTTCACAATTTCTAGCACTTCTTCAGAATGATTTGGGTTGAAGTTTTGTTTGTGTTTAGATTGTTTCAACTTTAGTTTTGTTACCCATAAATTTTTAAACTTCGGATAGGAAGTAAATCCTTATTGACTCTTCTCCTTTTCTTCTCTTGTCGTGGCTTGTCTGCGTTTCTTAACCTCTGTCGCAAGATTCTTAATTATTAAAACTGCCTGATCACCCAACCGACTTGGGGAAGTCTACATAAAGTCAACGCCCTCAGGGAGTCGGACTTGTGGTCGCTTTTGAAATGAGTTTGATTATTGTGGACCTCCCTGATCTCCTGACTTTCCGCTATTCCTCATATTGTGATGAATATTGAGCTTCCTCAAGGTTTTAAGGGAAATCTTCAATTCCCAGTAAGGATATTCTAGCAATGTAATTTCAAGTTATTTCAGTACCTTGTCGGATGACAGCACGAGTTGTGGTAAAGATGGGTCATGCTTGGGCGTCGACAAAATTAAATGAGCTTGTTAGACCAATAAGAGTAACGACTTCTTGCCTTTCTCATCCCAACCTCATCCATTGCCACGTCATGCACTGCTTCCAAGGAATAAATCAAGGGAAGATTTAATAAATACCATCATTAATGGCCATTAAGCAACCAAGAATACAAAAAAGGTGGTGGCATGCGTTACTACGTTTGATTATGCCATATTTTGCAGAGAACATTAAAGATAGCTAAAGGAGGAAATTGTCATGATTTTGCACGTATCAGAATGGTTTTGCTTCATGACAATGAGCTACAATTTCACAATCCAGAATTGAATTGGCTAGAAAAAGAGCAGGAGGATATAGTCCGACAGTTACGATCTTTTGCATGGAAATCACAAACTGATTTTAGTGAATATAGGAAGGTCATCACCATATTAGATAAGATTGTAGAACAAGCTGAAAATCACTAACAATGCTTACAAGGCGAGCTCGCAACAGGAAGGAACTCGAATAATTAGCCTCGACCAAATGGTGCTCCAAGCTAGGAAGGGTCCTGTGGTACAACCAGATGTTGAGACATCGCAAGAACATTCTTTTGGACCTGTCTGACATTTTCCAAGCCACTGTTTTTTATGAAGAAGAATTTGAAGATATCTTGTTGATGCTAATTGAAGAAGAAGAGAAGGCAAATGAGATTGATAGATGGATTGTAGAGAAAAACCCGATACCTGATGATGGAGCCTGAGTGTGGTGACCTTATAGCCTTATCTGTTGTGAAGCGGTCTATATTTTGATGATGCTCATGGAATTTTTGTTTTGAAACGGTCACTTTCAAGGCTGTTACTTTAGTAACCATTTCTTTGGAATGAAAAGAAAGGGGTTAGGAGTTATAAATAAGTAGATTAGTTAATCTTTTAGGGATCTTTTGGGCAAACTTTGTTTTTCTCTTAAGAACAAAAGCTTCTTTTAGCATATTTTTGTTTTTTTCTGTTTTGAATATAGAAAATTTGATGGTGGCTTTAGATATTCATAATCTTTGAATGATGGTGTGTAAATGTTTTTTGTTCTTTTGAATGGTTATCGGTGGATGCATCTATATTTGAAGTGGTGAATAGTTTCAAGTTTTTCCATTGCTGCAAAATTATTGTCTTTGAATGGTATTTTGTAGTGACCTAGTTGTTTCAGAATCTCGGAAAATCTAAAAGTATTTGTATTTTGTGCATGCCTTTTCAAAGCTTTCTGGTTAAAATCTCCTTCCTTATTTTCTTTCTGGTGAAAAGCATTTCAGTTAATTTCTATTCATTGAATATCATCAGAAGGTAGCTGCCACCCTGTAAAATAAGTAGAGAATCAATCAGTAATTAGTTTTAGACTGGTTCAACTGTGGTATAGAGTTAGGTGATAAATCCGTTATTTTTAAATATAAAGATATTAGATCAATAATAAACTTATTTGAATTTTTATTCCATGAGGTTTTTGCTATTTATAAATCTTTATATATTTTCTTAAAACTAAAATATTTATAAATATTTTAAAAAAGAAAGACAACACAAATACTGAAAACTGATAATATATTTTAAGTGTGCATCCTGGTAGTTGATAAGCAGTGTGCAGGACTATACATATAACTTATAAGTGAATTCCACTTTTTGTCAGGAGACTTGCAATTTGTTTTACAGAACTTCTAAGGAAAGAAGATAAATCAGATTTTAGCTGGGTTTATTTAAAAAAAGGAAAATGGAACTGTTCATCATGAGATGGCTAAAAATGACAATGGTAAAATACCACAAAATTTAAAATTAAACTTTCTTATTGTAATTATGCTGGTTTTGATCGATTTCTGATGAAGGTCTCATTGAGGGTGTCGTGGTTTCTCCTTACACAGGTCAGGCATGGAACACGTACACCTACAGAAAAGAGAGCAAAAGAGCTAAAAAAGCTGGAGAAGATTCTAAACTCTGCAGGGCACACGATTGAGGAAGACGCCTACGAGTCAAAGCAGGGACTGCCATCTTGGTTAATGGGGTGGCGATCTCCTTGGGAGAGCAGGAAAACAAATGGAGAACTAACACGCGAAGTGGAAGAAGAGTTGTATCATTTGGGAAAAAGAGTTAGAGAAAGATTTCCAGAACTGTTCAATGAAGATTATCATCCTGCTGTCTATTCAATAAATTCAACCCACGTTAGGCTTTGATCTTTCTGATATTAAATGTGGAATTTATTCACATATTTTTCATATATGGTTTTTGTACCAATCAACCCTTACTACTAGGAAGAAAACTGCTAATGTATCATATCTATTTAGAGATTATAAAATCTAGTTTCTATTGAATGTCATCAAGGTTCTTCCATGTTGATTCTAGATATATCTCAATCCATTTATTTGCACTTAATAAAATTTTTAATGTATTGAATTTCATTTGAGGGTTAGATGATACTATGATTAGAGTAGACAATACTATGCTTAGAATATATGTTAGTATGTTTCTGTTTATTTTGTTATTTATTTGTAGTCAAAATTTAAAATCTTAATAAATAATATTTGAAACAAGTATAATATAATTCATTGATCTTTATATATAAGAGATAATTAGTGAAAAAATATATAACTATTGTAATATTGGTAATTAAAATTATTATCTTCATATTAGAAATAAAATATTCTTTTAAGTTGTAGGAAATTTATATGGATAATTTAATTTTTATGAACTTATATCATAATACGTATTTGACAAAAAATTATGCATAAGATATGTTTGGTTAAGGAAAAAAGAAGTTTTAGAATATTTCAAAATCTTGTGCAAAAAATAAAAGCCCCTACTTCTAGATTTTATATTTAAGGGGATGTTTTTGGTTAGGAAATTGCTAGGTTGTTCAAACCATTTCTTTCATAATTTCACGAGAGAAAAACATGCATACATGTTTACGAAATAATCACAATGCAAAGATGATATATCCGAAGAAAATGTGGAAAGAGAAAACAAAGCCTCCAAAAGTATCCATGCCCAATGGATTATTCAACTATGAAACATTATAATAAACTTATAGTGTCTCCTTTGAATACTTTTGAAATATCAAACTCAAATGAATCATCATTAAACAAGTGTAGGCAAATGTCAAACAACTGTCTCAAGAATAGATAAAGCTAAATCAAAGCCATTGCAATAGAAAATTGAACAATGAGATTAGGATGTGGTTAGGACTCACTAATAAGAGTTGAAGGAGCTGGAGGATTGAAACTCACGAAAGTCTCTAAAAGCATAAGGTGAACAAGAAGAGAAGGTCCAACATCTAGAAAAGATTCATTATCTTGAGAGAAACCATCAATTAGAGAGTCGAAAGCATAAATAGTAAAATGATCTTTATAAATATTTCCTTCATCACATCGTTGCATCATAGAATGGACAATCAAATTTTAGATAATTAAGTCATCAGCATTTCAAAAAGAGACTCTCATAATCAAGCAATTCAAGACCTATCCACCACCTTCAAAACAATACCAATGTCCTCCAAAATAATGTAGGGTGACCCATATCCACCAGGTTTCAGTGTATAGAGTTTGTGTATTGTTCTACATACTTTTTGATTCTTACACCCTAGACTAGCAACTGTTGTTTGTTCAATTAATACTCTCGCTGAGACGGTCAAAGAGGAGTAATGCTTTATTTAAATATCTTTATACCATTCTTATGCATTACCTCATGTCAGTCATCTTTATTTGAATATGCTATTCTTTAAAAATTTGCTATAGTTACTGAGAATTTTGTGTAAACATATTGTTTGTAAGCTGCAGGTTCCTCGAGCCTCGGCTAGTGCAGTGGCATTTGGCATGGGTTTATTCGCTGGGAAAGGAGGCCTCGGACCAGGTCGGCAACGGGCATTCACTGTTACAAGTAATAGTCTAGAAAAAGATACACTTTTGCATTTTCATGATGCTTGCGAAACTTACAAGGTAATATATGTTCATTCTAAACCATAGTAGTTTTAAAAGCTTTTGCTTTACTTCTAAATTTCATAATCATTTCAAATGTATCCTCTTGATGAGAAGTAGTAAATCCTTGGATATAAATAATAACAAAAGATATTTTCCTTCCTTACCTTTGTAGGAGAGATTTTCCTATTCCTAATGCTCTGATGTGAATCGCTTGATCTCTGGGGTAATATAAAATCTGTTTCTTAAAAAAGGAAGGTTTAAGCTTAATGTTAGACATGTTTTGTGGGGCACATTGGATTCAATAGTTAATGATTGTATGATAATTATGTGCATAAATTTATAAAAGAATAGTTCTTCTATCTACTTCTAAATTTAGGAATTTTATATTGCAAGTGTCTACTTTTTCTCCAAGATGGCAATTTACATCACAAAAAAATCATATCAATGTTCCTATATTAGACGGCAGGCTTGATATCAATCATCTGCGTTTGCATTGGCCCGTATATTTATTTATTTATTCTTTTTGGTGGAACATGGTTGGTTGAACATAATTTGTGTTTGTCTGCTTAAGACGTGGTGTCAATCATTGCAGGACTTCAAGAAGAAATGTAAGACTAAAGTAAAGGCTAAACTTAGAGCTGATGTTTACAAAACAGTTTCAACTTCATTGGCAGAACTCTATAGGTTGAAGTTTACGGAAGAGAATGGGGTGGAGTCCCTTTGGTTTCTTTGCAAGCAAGTAATTTCCTTTTTTTTTTGAGACTCCCCTTGTGTATTTGTTTTGGACAGGAAATCCATTTTTTTTATATTGACTTGACTGTATTTTAGGTTGCCTAAACAAGGGTAACATATTCGTGTCAGCAGTCAGGTTTGTATATGAATTTTCATTATGTATATGGTCATTTTCAATGTAGGAACCAGCCTTACTGGACAAAACTGATCAAGCTTGTGGACTTTTCAACCAAACTGAGGTGAGGCTATTTTGACATACGTTCATTGGCATTTATGTTCCTATTTTACATTGTATCCTGGTTGAAAAGATATTGCAGCTGACAAGCATGTGTTATATGACTAGAAAATGTTAAAAGTGCATTATTTTTGTTAGTTGATCATGTTCAAAATATTTTTCTTTTCTAATTAAAAGATAAAAATAATTTTATATTGTTTGATTTTTTATGAATCAATGAAAGGTTTATAAAGGGAATATAAATATTAAAGTGTTATATTTTTTAAGGTTTTATTTTAATTGTTCATATAGTATATTGATCAAATCTTAATTTTTTTAATTTTTTTGTTCATTTGAAAAATATTTCATTATTAATAGTTGAAGCTTAATATTGATGATATTTGACAATGTCATAACTTGATGCTAGTGAAAGGGTGTTCAACTCAAAACCCCTACTCGAAAGACATCTTCGCTATAAATTTATTATTATTATTTTTTAATTTTTTACACAGGATTCAAAGAGCATACTAGAGGAAAGAACCTTGGGAAGAAAACCTCCGGTCACAGCTCATAAAATAAACCTATAGTATCTAACAGATAGGTTTATACACCCGGCCAAAACCACATACAAAATGTGGTCACAACACATATAATATCAGTTTTACATAGAGCCCATATGTAAAACCCATTGAATAATTTTCAAATTTAGACTCCATAGCTGCTATCAATGGAAGAAGACATAATTTTCCAAAGCCCTATGCCAAATCCCATGAGCCAAAAACCTTCCTGCCGAAAAAGAAAGTATCAAAAGAACCTCTGGAAAAACACTGTTGTATCAAATACCATGAGCTCGAACTCTCCTCCAGACAACGAACATGGACACTTGAAATGAAAGGGGCAAGCGGGAATAATTATCATCTAAAACATTTACATCAACATTACTCAAGAAAATCACATAAATATTGTTGTAAACCTTCCCATACCCTAGAAGGAATTTCCTCAAAACCCACCTCTCGCTGATTAGCATTGTTATCAATGGCTAAATTTGCCAAATAATCTAACAATTTGATTTCTTTTTCATAACACATTGAATAATCACCATAGAATCACCTTCAATTATTAAGTCCTTAATTCCCAAAGAGATTGCCATATCCAATCCAAAAGGCAAAGCATGAAATTCTGCATAATTGTTAGTTTTAAAACCAATAGCATGACACTTAGCTCGAATAAAATTTGCATCGTGATCATAAATTACCATGCATACCCCAGCTGGCCCAGGGTTACCACGAGAGCCCCCATCAAAATTTAGTTTAAAGTGCCCCTGCGGAGGAGGTTTCCATCTAGCAGAGCATGTCTTACCTATTGCATCATTCTGTTTTAAAATTGAACCATGAGAGGGTAAAACCGACAACATCTTCCAAACTCTAGTAACTCTACTATCCCAGTGCGAAAAAGAAGATTTTCCAAATTCGTATAAATAAATGACAAAGCAACCTTAGAGATTGAAGACTCAATTTTTAATAGAACCTTAGACACATGAGAACTTGTTTTTTTAAATATCTTGTTGTTTCGCTCTAGCCAAACATTCCAAATCACAATAGATGGAGATATGATCCAAAGGCATGCATAAAAAAATGAAGCAAACATAAAGGGCCAAGATCTAAATTGGGAAATGAGATCCTTACCAATAACAAAGGATATATTTAACTTCTCAAACAAGCACTGCCAACATTCACAAGCATAATCATAATGTAGGAACAGGTGTGAAGAAGATTCCAAATTTTTGTTACAAAGGACACAAGGGAAAACAATAGTAATACCAAGTGTGTCCAGTCTCATACCTATAAGGACTTTGTCTTGAACTGCCAACCAAGCAAAGGCTCCAACTTTAGGAAGACAAGCCGAATGCCAAAAAAACTTGTAAGGCCAGTATGATAAATCTCTAGCAACCATAAGAGAGTTTTAACCATCTTTAACAGTGTACTTACTAGAAATATTCTTTGTCCATATAAGTTCATCCTCAGAATTAGAAAGAAATACAATTCTATCCCCCCAAAATCTTCTCAAAATCTAATTTCTTACTTTGATCAACATCTAAGAAATCAATCGACTTCCATCTAGCTAGCTTAAGGGGTCCACTACTCACAATTTCAAAATAATCTGCTACAAAAACACCCCAAAGGGAGGAAAGAATAGTGATCAAAGGAGACCAATCCCTAATATTCACCAGAGGTGTGTGTCCATTCCATACTTCATCCTAGAATATGACCTTTCTACCATTTTGAACAATCCATGAGAGATGAGGCAAAATAACTGATCTACATTTACAAAGGAAATTCCAAATAGTAGAACCCGAAGGCAAATTTGAGACTTTAAAAATGTACTCTCTTAGTCCATTATTTAAATATTTGGCCAACATAATATGTGCCCATAAGGAGCTAGGCTTGTCATATAATTTCTAAACCAACTTAGCACCTAAGGCTAAATTCTGATTCTCCAGACTCTGAATTCCTGTTCACCCAAGTTCCTTAGGAAAACATACCTTATCCCATGCAACTAAAGGGAGTTTCTTCTTACCATATTTATTATTGTTCCAAAGAAAATCTCTAAGAGTATCCTGTAAACTAACAATAGCTGCTTTTGGAGACTTCAAAATAGACATGAGATATATGAGAACAACATTCAAAACAGACTTGATGAGAATAATTTTACCTGCCAAAGTTAACCATCTATGATTCCATGAGAGAATTCTTTTAGAAATGACTGGAATAATCTTATCCCAAAAACCAATCTTATTTTGTTTAACAAAGGAAGGAATCCCAAGGTAAGTATATGGAAGATTTCCAGTCTCAAATCCCCAAAATGATTGCAACCTATTTTGAACCAGTTGTGATGTATTAAGGAAGAAAATCTTTGATTTATCACCATTCACTTTCTGACCAGAAAATAATGCATGATTCCTTATTATTCCTTTAATCACTTTTGCCTCAACTAATGAAGCATGTCCAAATAACAGAGTATCATTTGCAAAGAGACAATGAGAAATACTTTGGGTAATATTCTGAATCCTTATACCATTCCAAAGTCCCCCCCCCCCCCACTTTAGCAGCCCTAATAGCCCAACTAAAGGTTTCAGCTAGAAGAATAAACAAAAAGGGAGAAAGGGGATCTCCCTATCTCAAACCCCTAGAGGAAGTGAAAAAACCACAAGGAGAACCATTAATTAAAACCAAGAATCTTGTAGAAGAAATACATGCACGAATCCATTTGACCCAGGCCTTGGAAAAACTTAACTTCTCAAGAACAACACATAAAGCCCCCCACTCTACTCTATCATAAGCTTTCATCATGTCTAGTTTAAATATCATGGTCGAGGTTCTTTGGGTGGAAATAGAATGCAGCACCTCATGTGCTACAATTGCACCTTCTGTCGTCTGTCTTCCAGGAACAAAACCACCTTGCTCCAATGAAATGGTCCTAGGTAGAATTTTTGCCAACCTAAGGGAAATTGCCTTTGTAAATATCTTATACAAAGTGTTGCATAAAGCAATGGGGCGGAAGTTAGCAAAAGTCTTAGTATCCTCTTTTTTAGAAATAATTGCAATCATTGTAGTATTAAGTTATTTTAAAACAAACCTATTTCTTGTAGCTTCCTCGAGAGCCAATAAAACATCATTTCCCACAAAATCCTAACATTTCTGAAAAAATAAAGGAGTAAAACCCTATGGTCTCGGAGTTTTATCTAGATTCATGGCAAAGACAACACTCTTAACTTCTTCTAAGGAAAAGGGAGACATCAACATCTTAGTGTCTTCCAAAGATACCAAAGGAGGAATATTAGATATAATATCATTGATGATATTTCTATTTTCCAAAGATAATAATGACTTAAAAAACCTAACTACCTCTGAAGCAATGTCCTCCGGGTCTGTCAATAAATTCCCATTCTGACACAGAATACAAGATATCCTATTCTTACATCCTTTAATCTTAGTTGAAGAATGAATTTTTTTTGTGTTCCTGTCACCATCTAAAAGCCATAACTCTCTAGATTTTTGTCTTCTATAGATATCCTCTCTAGCTAACACCTCCTCAAGTTGTAATTTTAGTGACTTCAATTCATCAAAAACTTGTGGCACCATACCATGTTGAAGCACATGAGTATTAAGACACTCAATCATATCTTGAATCCTTTGTTTCTTCTAAAAGATGTTCTTAAAATGTGAGATATTCCATTCCCTAATATTTAATTTCAAATAACTTAACTTCTTAGCAATCTCAAACATATAGGACCCAGAACAAAAAGGAGCAGAATTCCACCATTTCATAAGCAGAGGCAAAAAGGAAGAATCCCTAAACCACATGGGCTCAAATTTAAATGGAGACTTAAAAGAAGCCCTATCCTCAATAAGTGAAAGGGAAATTGGAAAATGATCAGAACTCGACATTGGTAGAATAGAGGAAAAGAATTCAAAATCTGAATCAATCCAATTCTTATATAACAAAAACCGATCGAATCTCTTAGCAATCTGAAAAAAATACCTTCTCATGTTTGTCCATGTGAAAACCCCATTCTGAGACTTACAACCAAAAAGGCTCATATCAGAAACGAAATCCCCAAAGCCATCCATAATTATTTTATTAGGGAAAACACCTCCTCTTTTCTCATCTAAATCAGTGATAGCATTAAAATCACCCTCAAAAATAATAAAGGAACCAACCATGTCTTAAGGGAGAAGAAATCCTAATTAATTCACCCCATAACTTACTCTTCCCTTGAATTCCTGACAAAGCATAAATGTTAAAAAGCTAGAATTTAACCTTCGAAAATCTTGCTTATAACTAAAGTCAATATCCAATTTGTAGTAGATGCCACTAACTTTACCTCAATATTATAATTATTCCAAAGCAGTGCCAAACCTCCTGAAGCACCACAAGCAGGAGAAGAAAAAAAATTCCACCTTCTCCAAGATGAAAAAACCAAATCAGCAGATTCCTTTGACAACTTTGTTTCTTGCAGCATAAAAATATCACACTTAATTAAGTCCATCTGGGACTTAATTAAGAGTCTCTTGTTAGGGGCATTTAAGCCCCTAACATTCCAAGAAATAATTCTCATTGTCCTCGAGGGGAGGCCGAAGCTCCCCTCTACCCATTAATTGGAGAATTTTTTCTTTCCCCAAAGCAACCTTGCAAATTACGTTTCATAGCCCCTGATCTTGTCATAGGAGGACTAGTCATGGATCTTTTACTCCTCTTTCTTTTACACTTATAGGAGTTAGGCATGTTTTCTTAGGCCTACCAAGAGAGACCAAACACCTCCCTTGCCCACCAGCAGGAGAAAGGGACAAAATCTTTTGAATTCCAACATCAATTTCCATTTGAGTCTTAAGATTATTTGGAGGCCTACCTCTCCTAGGAGAAACCACTAATGGTGAAAAAGACAGAGTTGTTTGGACAATTTGTAAACTCTTGCATGACTTTGGAGAAGCTAGGATAATTGGATTATCTTCAAAACCCAACTCTATTGTAGCCAAAAGTGCCAAAGGATTAGCAGATACAAAAATTGGAAGGGTCGAGTTTATACCCCCCAAATCATTCTCAATTGAACAAACAACTCTATCAGTAATACCCTCATCCATCTGATGTGCATGATTGTTAAAAATATCATTTACTTGCTGAACCAGATTCTCATCTGGCATAATAATAGGGACAACCTCTGATGGATTACTATTCCCTAAGGAAGATTCATTAGCCATATAAATTTCAACATTTAGAGGGGAATTATTAGACACCAAATTCTTAATTTCCTGAACTAAAGAAGCATCATTGGGAAAACCTATGGCACTTGTACTTGTTTAATAGTTTTCATATCAACTACTGCATTTTTATCTAAATTCACATTCTTTAAAGAATCCAAAACCTCCTTATGAGTGCATGAAGATAAGTTGCCGTCCTTACCCTTTATGTGATTATTTGGCATCTTAGGGCAATCTATTGTCAATGGATGATCTACTCCATTTATTGAGGGATTACTATCCATCACTATACCCCTGTTATTAGATAATATCTTCAGTAAAGATGAAAGTGAGACCGAACCCGAAGTGTGATCATTTGGTTTCCCAGAACTATGACACAATGGATTATTTTCAAGATTAATGTGACCTGTTTCTACCAATTTATGCGAATAAACATTTCCACATCCTTCAACCGAAGGTCCTGCCGACAAACTATCTTTATTAAGAAATTTAGGGACAGAGCCAACAACCTGTTGTGTTGTTCTTAAAATCCATAAGTAACGGAGCATCCAAAAGTAAACAAGACTTAAGAAGCTCCGTATCTAATTTCTCAATTGATTGGCTCCAAATACCATCATGAGACTTGATATTACAAGTACGGGGGCAAACATTGTTAGGGTTAATATGAACACAAATTTTTACCAGAACCTCCCCCTCCACAAAGTCCATTTTAGATGTTAAAAAAGTTCCAAAAGTATTTCCAATTTTCTCAAGAACATCTGGATCCATAAATTCAAAAGGAATTTTATGTAAACCAAACCAGAAAGGAATAAGTTTTGAACTAGACCAAGCAGGAACAAAAAAAGGTTTCCAAGTTGCAATTGAAATTAAATATTTTCCAAACCAATGATGCGAAGTTCTTAATACCTCATCTCTGAAAGAAGGAGAATCAAAGACAATAATAAAAGCATTCGCAAACAATACTTGAAAATAATGCATATCCCCCCATCTTTTCTGCAATTTATGAAAAAGCTTTAACAAACTAATTTGATCACCCCAAATTTTCCTAGAAACAGCATTCGTATGCAAACAATTCACTTTCTTATCGACATAGGAACCTAGAAGATCAATACAAGGGATAGGAGCCCAAACCTGTGATGAAGAAACCCTCGACAAAATAGGATCAGTAGGTATCGCACTTACCTTTTTCGGACTAGCTTCCTTGAGGTTCACATTTACCTTATTTCCCACCTGCTGTGAAGAAACAGAAACCTTAGCCACAGTCTCCTTATTTGCCAAGCCAACAACCCTAGCAAAGGTTCGCTGATTGCCCAGATCTAGAGAGAATTTCCCCGAAAATCCCTTCAATTGCTTCTCAGAATTCCCTTGATTCACACCATTATTAAAACGCCCTCGAGTGAATCTCCTTCCATTGTTATTCTGCCTCCATGCCACACTGCGTCTGTTCCAAAAGAAGCCTTGAAAGTATTTTGAAACTGGCCGAAAAACCTTGATACTCCTGCTCTGGTTTACCTGTATTGCCATGTTCTTCCATCTATCGTTTGTGTAGACCCACTGTGGAACATGAGGTGGGTCTTCCCAGCCCACATTCGCCCATGAACCCAAATGCCTTCTATTGACCATTATTGTCTTTTAGATTTGCTTTACAGCACTGGCGCTTTCGCCTCCTGTAAAACCCTAAATTGTCCACCATCTGCCTGTCCTTAATTTGTAGAAATAGATTGCATTTGTGGCCGCTAAATCAATAACTATGTTTCTCCAAGAATATATGAATTCACCCCAGAAGTTTGTGAACTTGTTTACTGATTGCTCGGAAGATTAAATACAGACTAGTCTGTTATGCTCAGCCAAATACTCATGGCTTTGTCAAAAGAGAGTCCTTAAGTAGAACAAATACGGACTTGTATTCCCCTGGGTATTGAAAGTTGAAGCAATCGCACATGCTCAAGCAAGGGCACAAATTAGTGTTTTACCATCGCGCAAAATTGTTTATAAATAGGGTTTAACAATCATGCGCCTTTGAATGACTAGTTCATAGATTGATTTTGGTTGATGATTGTCCCGAGCCTTGTGTCTTCCTTGCCCCTTGCTCCTTGCTCCTGATCCCTGTAGCAGCCTGGATTGAAGCACTTTAGCGTTTCCCACGGCCATAAAATTTAAAATCTTTATAAATCACAGCTCACAAAAGACATCTCCAAGTGTTCTCCTACCTGAGCAAATAAATGAGGAAATCTTCAAAATTCAGTCGTTCCAAGATCGCTATAAACTTATTATTATACATTAATATATATAGTATATTATAACTATAATTTCAAATAAAAAAAAAGGATGCACTAAAAACCTTGTTTAATTGATATTAATCTTTGCTCACTAACTACAATTCCCTTGAAAGCTTATCATTTCTATTTTATTTAAAATCAACCTTCACAAATATGCCTATAATATAAGACAGGGAAGATGGTCAAACTTTGAAATTAGTATGGACCCTTTATAAATTGGAATAGCAGCTAAAATCAAAGAACATGTCTGAATTTGTCTAGTATGAAAAATCCAACACAAGAGGTGTAATCTTCAAAATGTTAAGGCAAACTCAAACCTCCTTCAAAGATACACTTGAGTTGGTTTATAACAATGGAGAACTTGTACTATTTAAAAAGAGGTCACAAGTTCAAATCCTAAATACTTGGCCAAAAATAACCATCAAAAGTTATGGCTATCTCTCAAATGGTAGATAATGCTATATATAGTGCAATTATATCATTGTTAATGATTATGTTGATTGATATAAAGGAAAGTCATAAAGTTGCTACAGAGAATTGTTGATATGAAGTGTATATGTTATTAGAGTAATTAAGATATCACCTAATTAAATATCTAATTAGGTAACTTATTACTTTATTCATTAAAGTTTAACTTAGGAATGATTTTTCTTTTATTAGATTAGGCTAATAATAACTCATGTTGTCTCATTGAATATGATGTAGGCACTTGTCATTACTTGATTTAATATTTCTCTAGGGTTTAGATCTAAGGTTGTATTATCTTTTCTATAAGGATCCATTCTTTCATTGTAATCATTAATAATCTTTTATGCATCAATACAATTCTCAAGTTGTTGAGAAAAACTTTCTTGCTTGATCTTTATTTGCAACAACTTTTTTGCTTCTAGATGATTGTTAGGCTTGTGTGGTTGAGTCGATAACTCCAATATGACATTAGAGCACCAAAATTGTAGGTTTTTGTTCAAATACTAAGAGATCTAGCCTTGAGAAATTTTTGTAAGGAATTTAAGGTAGCGGAACAACTTCCTACACTAATTTTAAGGTGAGGGTTATGCAAATTTTTTATAGAGAATTACAACAATTACAAAAACTTAACAAAAATAAGCATAAATATCATGCATGTCACAACATAGTGATTTACATGGGGAAAACCCTTTCAGCACAAAAACCCCAAACTCCAAAAGCCCCCAATATATTATTCAAAAATCAACAACAAATTACAATATCCTTGTAGAGAAAGCTTCTCATAGGACTATCACTAAGGAAGATCCAAAGACAACTCAATACTTATTAGACTCTTAGAATACATCGCAATGCATAGCCGTAATACAATACCTTCATAAAATAGGGTTGCCTTCTTGGGCAAAAAAAAAACACAAATTATCCACTATTAGATCTATGACCTAATGATAAATGGTTGGGATTCACTAGGATAAATTACAAATAAAATTTTGTTTTGGGGGCATTGTCCTTGAAAATGCTCATCAAGGCATGTTGCCCCCTAGACCCCCACCTAGTCAGCGGATTGGAGCCCAAAGGGGCCATACTCATGTATCAATAATATCCTTTTATCAAAAGACACCATTTTCCTAATAATTTTTTGGTGCACATTAGCCTCAAATGGACATTGCTATTGTGTTTAGAGCAGCCTAAAACCTATAGATCGTCTATTGTTTCGTCAAAATCCAAGTATTTGACTTTTTGGGTTTTTTTGATGGTATAAGATTCGAGGCAAGTACCAAGGGTCAACAAGCAATTGGTTCATCTTGGAGAAAAACAAACCTCACCATCATGGTTGCAATGGCCAAAAATCTAAGGAATGCCTTTTGTTTTTCAAAATATAAGAGTTCAATTTTGGGGGGCACAACAATAAAGACAAATTCTTTTTGTACTTGACTATATATATTGTAGCATCATAAAATTGTGACCCTTGCAATTTTTTACCCTATTTGGGTCTTCACATTAGCGAACGAATCCCTAAGCCTGACTGGAGACTCAAGACATGCTCATACCTCCTCAAACTTGCATTTCCTTACACCTCGCACTTCTCTCTTGCACTTACTGTCCTGAATTAGGGCAAGATAGGGGCATGGTGCCCCTGCCCCTATGCTATTTTGGGCCCCCTTTTCTTAAACCCTGCATTGGACTTGTCAATTGCGAAGCGGGAAAAGTTTCCCTATGTTGGCTTGAGATGAAAAATTAGATAAATAACCCTAATTGGCAAGTATATAAGATGCATTTTCCCCTCCTATTTGCACAAGTTCAATAAGCAAAAAGGTGAACAAGCATTATCGTCATTCAAGCATTCAAGAATTGAAGTATCCTTTCAAGCATTTAGCATTTCAAGTCTCCTTTCAAGGCTAGGTGTTGCATTCAAGTCAAGGATTCAACCATTAAAGAGGAGATCCCTATCAACATCCTATAATTTCAAATATCCTTCCAAACAATTCTATCTACATTTCAATTGCATCCTCTCTTGAGGTTAATTCTACTCCATACATTTCCTTTCATTTACTTGCAAGTATTTTTCATCATTTGGTTAATTCCAAACCAGGGTTTGACCTAAAGGCAAACCCCCAATCCCAACAACACTTCCTCTCTTTTCTATGTGTAGGTTGCAGGTGCACAGCTGTAATTGCAGGTTTAGACTTCATTTTCAGAGATGGAAAAACCCTTTCGGTGCACGGATTTTAAGGAGGACCAAGTACACTTTCAACTTGGTCTCGACAACTTTCGCTCAAATTTGTAGGGGAGTTTCGTCTCGACATCCTATTTCTAATTCTAGATGCATAGCTTCATCCTGCATCTGTATCTCAAGATATAATCATTTCTTTGTCATCTTCATACTTAGTCTCAAATTGCTTAATTCAAATTGTCCATTTTAAAAGAGGGTTAATTTATTTTCCAAATTCATTGTGAATTCATTTAGCATTCCATCTCTTTCCACTTGATCTCCTCTCATCACCCCCTTTTTTCCACATTAAATATATTAATATAGATCTATGAAATAATAATATGAAACTCGACAGTGGTGAAGCAAAGAGAAACTTAGTAGTTATTTGTCAGGGAGACAGTATGAAGGGGTCACATTTCTCAATGGGAAACAATATTTTATTCCAACCAAGGTTAATGATGGGGGCAGGCTTCAATAATAACCTACAACCTTAGTTGATGGGATCAATGTTCAACTATTTTTACCAGGATGGTTGGAAATAGTCTCCAACCTCACCTAAGACACCTTGTTATATGGCAAATTTTGAGAGTTTAACAGGGGCTTGGGAATCTATCATGACAAATTTTCTCCTAAAGCAAGTAGGCAACACAAATGACAGACTAATATTAGTAAATGCAAAATAGTACAAAGGTATTTTAAGATGTAGGCAGATTCGAAAACTCAAGCATAAGCATAAAAAAAGATTTGCAATGATTTTACCAAGAATGGGTAATTTCTTTGGCAAAACTTACCAATCCAATGTGGAGCAAGTGAGACAGAAATAGAATGAAATTGAAGGGTTACAAACACAAGCAAAAGTTAATGAAAATCCCAAATCAAAATTATACCAGACAGAAGAAGTATGCACATCACACAAAGAGGACAACATGGAAGATAAACAAAGCAAAAAAAAAATTATAGTCCAACATCAACACCTTTATTGTGGTCTTCTGAGTTATACGTGGAGGAGCTCACGGACATAAAAAAGAGGCTCGAAACTTTAGAAGGAATTGGGAAGAGGAGAACAAAGTGTATGAAGCAATAGAATATACAAGCAAAATAGAGAGAGAGAGAGAGAGAGAGAGAGAGAGAGAGAGAGAGAGAACAAAAGCCTAAAAGAACAAATTTCAAGCATGCAGATCAAAATGGAAGTAGGACATCAAGAATTACAAATCATAAAACAAGAATTAGAATGATGGAAATCAAATAATGATAAGAGATCTGAATTGATAGAGGGAGAGGATGAAACACAAGTAAAGGAAATTCAATCAACCTTAGCGGACTTGGAAAATAAAGAATCTAAACTAAGGGAGTAGATAGAAGAGGCTAAATCTTGGTCACAAGTAGTAAGCGGATCAACAAACAAACAAAAAGGATGTTGGCAATATGGAGGAATTGATTATGTGTTGCATTAATGTTTTGTCATTGATGACAACAGTAGCTATTATGATTGGTTACCAGCAAACAGATTTTGGTTACCAGTAGAAGAACAAGTGTTACCGATAAGGGTTTAAGGTTTTACTAGCAGAGCTTTTACTGAGAATCTTTGACAGAATGTATAAGTGGTGTTGGTGTGGCTTTTAGATAGAATTTAGGATACAGAAGGTGATGATTGATCATGCCTCAACTGATTGGAGACATCGCTTTGGCATGGTGGACCCAGATTAGGTCTAGTACCTATCTAGGTTATGGATCGGTATCATATTAACGTGTTCTCTATACATTACTGGGATGTTTTATGGATTGGTTAATATTGTTTTGATCTTGAGCCAACATGGAATATCATTGTAATATGGATGTATGTAATGATCTTATTGTAATATCTATTAGGTCCAACAATGAAAGCTAATGTACTGAGAGGGGAGGGGTGAATCAGTACTTCAAAACTTTTCTTTAAAAACAATCTTATTGATAAACATAAATTGTATATAGTTGATCTCATAATATATAAAGCCAAAACACAATCATAGAAATTACATCCATACACATTTCACACCATAACACATAGATTTTGGTTACGTAGAAACTCTTGGTTAGAGAGAAAAACTACGGTGGGGATGTCACCCACAACTTCACAACTGCAATAATAAAGGTTGCTTGGTTAGAGCTACATGTTTAGCTATTTCTGATAGCTTACCCTATTAGGAGTATCAAGATCTTTAGATCTACCTTGCTAAGGATTTTTACAAACACTTTTACAAAATGTTGTACCTGATTAGAGGCTTTACAATTTATAGACATTGTTAGAGTCTTTTACCCTATTAAAGGTTTCTAACACAACTCAAAATAATTCAATCAAAATCTTTTACAAAATATCTGCAACTTTACATCTGAAATGCTATAGCAGACTCAATGTGCTCAATATGAAATTACCAGGCTCATAGCATACCTCGGTAATTGATAGATCAACTCGGTGACCTCTTCTGTATTCTCTGTCCCTTAAACTATTTTTTGAAAATCTTCTCGGTGACCTCTGAATACCTCTATTCAATCATCACATCTTATCTTATCATAAGATTTTATCTTCAACTCACCATCTTTTTCTCTTCATTCTTTTAGATACTCAAATCACTCTTTATATAGATCTCTTAAGGCGATGATCTTGTTCATGCAGCGATTATACAAATATGTTTTATCGAATGAATAAACATAGAAATTATTTCATTAGATAAAATTCCTCAAAATCATACAAAATCTTTAAGTGCAATTTCCTATGAAATAATAGTTCCCTGTTCTCGAATCTTGTAACACATTTCCACATATGTGTCCAGGTTCATTGAATCTGGTAACACGTTTCCACTCGGTTCAGATTAACTCGATGTACCTTCTTTCCTACTCAGTGGACATAGGAAATTTACTTGGTAGACAACTCGGTATATATCATCTCGGTGACTAGCCTTTCTTCTATAACCGATACCTTAGTGCTGACCGACTGAATCTTTCTATAGTATTAACTAACTATGGTATATAGGATGACTTTGAACATAAAACTAATGACAACTTAGTAAATAGTAACAATCTCCCCTTTTGACATTAGTTTGATATGTTTGACAGAACTCCTTTCAAAGTCATAACACAAAATCTATATACTTACAAAATGTGATTGAAATGACAGTATATACATTCTTTGAATACATACTCCCCTTATCGATATGCTAAACAAAACTTGATTTGCATGCCTCTGATGTTCCATGCTCCTCCTGACAATTTCATCTGTACACTCGGATACTCTGTATATACTCGGTACACTCCCCCTTTTTGACAAACATCAAAACTAGTTACCATTGGGTGGGGGCAACTGATCAAAAATAGATTTATATAGTGCGAGCATCATTGAGAGCGTTGGTAAGTGCACCCTTGACACTTTCCATTAAAGAATTCAGAGCATTAATATCAGCTAACAATGAAATCGAACCATCTAGAGTGCTTCCCTCTACTTGTGTGGATAGTTGGGTAGCTCGGTTGATCTTCTCTTGTACTGATGACAGGTGGGGAATAAATAATGTCTAAAGAGTAATAATATCCATCCTTATTTTGTGCTCTTCATTCCTAAGGTCTAACTGCTGAGCCATAAAAGTTTGTAGCTTGGTATAAAAATTCAGAGTAGAATTTGGCTCGGTAGTTATTTTATTGGAGAGATTAGTAATCTCTTTTTCAATGGCTTTGGTCTTTTGCTTGATATCTTTAATAAAGAATGAAAATGTACATAATTTCTGGAATAAATAAATAATGTGCTTGAGTTGAGGGGACAACTCAGCAATGAATCCAACAAGCTTGATTTTACCTATAGCAATGGCTTTTTGCACTTCTTCAATCATTTTGGCAGTTAGCTCTTTGTCTTTCAATTTGCTAAGGTATTCTAATGCCTCTACTCTTGATGTTTCCAATTGAGTGAGTAGTTCATCCAATTGCATATGGATGGCTGCATCTTTACTTATGGTAGCTTCAGGTAGCATATCTGTCAATATTGCTTTAACCTTCTGAAGTACTCGGTTCTTCTTTTAAATGGCTATTTATTTTTCTTGTTCTGCTTTGGCTTTGTACAGCTCACCAAATTCAATAAGTGCTTGCCCTTTGAGTTTGGAAATGTCAACATTCGACAGCACAATAGGTTTTGACAGATCTATCTTGAAACTGTACTTCTTTGCTTTCTTCTCCTTTGATGATGATGCCTTCACCGGTTGAATGAGTACAAGGGCTTTGGAGGCTTGATCTTCCTAGGTATGTTGCTCAGTGGGAGCAACACTTTTGTCGATTTCTATAGCCTCTGTTGTAGCCTTCAGTGATTCCTTGCTTGGGCTCTCAGTGGCAACAGTTTCAGTACTTGCAAGAGCTTGATAAGTTTGCTCTCCTATGGCCTGAGAGGTAGATTCACCTTGTGTAGCCTTATGATCCTCTTTGCCTTGTTTTGTGTCTTGAGGTATCTCAGTTGTCACTTGTTGAGTTACCGGAGGATAGGACTTAACCTATTCCAAGACTGATTCATTGGTTTCCAGTTTGGCATAGGCATTTCCTTCTATCATTTATCCTTCTTGTGCCTCAGTGTCCATGACATCCTCATCTTGTTGAATAGTTGAAGCAGGATCTTGCTCAGTAATGTCAACTATTTCTACTTCACCGTGAGGTTCTTCAGTCTGAATTCTGAAGATTTCTTGCCATTTTTCTTTGGTTTCCTTTTTGACTTCAAGATAAAGTCCATTCATCATTTTCAAGGCTCTGTGCTTCACTTGAAAATTTATCTGGTATTTTTTCAAATGATTTCAAATATCATCTACCGACATGTCTGGAAAGATATGTACCAAAACTCTTTCTCTTATCTGCTTCTCTGAGTCCATAGCATATTTCCATCTGTTGTCAATGTGAGAGTATAATGCATTTGGAAGAAAGTTACTTACTTCCAATGGAACTACTTGAAATTTGAGAAGTGTACATACAACTGACTCTTCTATTTGTCTCTTTTCTTCTTCTGTCTGGGAGTCATATTTAACATACTTGAAAGACCCAAATCCTCCATATTGTTTCAATTTGGCACAAAAGTTGTCAAGACTGTGTACATCTTCCTTTGTGCTTTTAACAATCTGAAATTTATTTTTGTCTTCAGATTCTGTGTCACTTGACTCCTTATTCAAAATGAGTCTCTTGGTCGACTTTCTATAAGTCTTTGTAACTTTAGGCAATTCAACATTTTTCTGCCTCTTACCGGGTGACACTGTAGATGATCTAGTGTTAGGTAATTTCACTGGTGGAGTCGGTGATACCTTAGGTGTATCTTATTTCTTCCTTTTCAATATTTTGCCCTTTGGCAACTCAGTGCTCAGAGTGATGGCTGCTTCCTGAGCTTCAGATTCTTCCTCAATTGAAAGTTGATCATCTTTCCTACCCATTGGCTTAGTAGGTGTGGAGGTATAACCTTCTCCAAATTTCCCACTTAAGTCTTTAATCATTTTAGTGGCTTTTCTGGTAGCCTTTGGTACAACTATGCTTATTTTTACCTTCTATTTTACCTCTTCATAAGTACCATATTTGATTTCGGTTGAGTGCCTTGGAAGTGTCAGAAAGGCATCTATTTGTCGTTGAGTGATCTCAAAATCAATCTCATAACCCATAGGTGATAAAGATTGAGTTCTAGGTTGTACTGCATTGACATAATAGTAGTTGGTGTCCACTACAAAACATATAGAATCCTTATATTTCTTCACTAGCTGAGGTGGGATCCTGTACCTATTATGCATCTTTTCCTGAAACTTATTAAAGTAGTCATCCATTATCTCATTGAATTTATCACCTAGCTGATTGATAAAATCATTTATCCGATGGGTGATTGGTCAGTGTAGTTCCCAAACAATGTTACCAACTAAGGAAAAGAACTTCTGAAAATAGAAGAACATGCACACTAAGAGTGATCCAAACTTTAGTGTGTTAGCAAAGTTATTCTTCTTAGGTTTCCTTATTGT